>NW_009617014.1:16458-36620 GCF_000690535.1 Cariama cristata
TATAACAACAGGCACTTCATCTCAGTTACATTCTGCCTATTTCTTTACTGTTTTTTCAGCAACTTGAGAGGGTCTGTTAAGGTCTGGGGAGAGAAGTGGGGGGGAATCCAAAAGCTGTTTCTTTATGCCTGCTTTCCCAAGATGGTCCTCCCCTGGATCTGTGGTCTGTTTTGTACAATAGGCCAGAGGGAGCCAACCTGCATCTACACATTTGAATGCCCACGCCTGCACAGTGTGTAGCTGGGAGCAGTCACCACCACCACTGGCAGTACACAAGACAAATAGGTTTGGAAACCAGTCTACTAGGCAAACCAAAAACTAGAAAGGCTAAAGCATCTAGGCTTCTGCGATTTGGTCCGACCCAACTTCCAATACTGCACATCTGTGGAGCTTGAAATAGCATTTTATACTCAGTTACTTTAAGTTAACCAGATGCAAGAACTACACCACAGCAATAGATACATAGTTCTTGGGGAAAATTCTTTACAATTCCATGAAAAGAAAGAATATTACAGTTACTGTAGACATAAGGGCAACAAAGCTCTTCAACAGAAGCAAGAATCTGACAAGCTCCAAGCAAGCCGTGGAATGAGTGCTATTCGGTTTTAGAACTGTTTACATTCATGTTCACCAGCAGTAAGTAAATTAAGTTCTTTATATACTGACCCTTGGTTCTATGTCACCCTTTGCTGATTTATTATCCAGAGCCCTAGTCATAAATCCAGGTAGTAATTAAAAGAAACAGTGTCTCAGTAGGAGTAAATTCTGGTTTTAATTATTGCCTTCTTTGAAGTGCTACTTCCAACAGCAATATTCTGATCCTTGTTTCACAACCTGGTTATGTCCAGTGTCCAGCTCAGACATAAGCCTAAGATACCTTGTCTCATGAATGGAGTAGCTTAATTTTTTGAGCAATGTATGGCAATTGTAACCAGCCCATTCTTTATACCAGTATTTTACACTTCACTCTTAAATGGCAAATCTCTTTTATGGTTGGACTCAATTTTAAGGGTCTTTTCCAACCTAAACGATCCTATGATTCTCTGTTAAAGTCTCAGAAAACCCCCATACAACTGACCCCCTTATCACATTTCATACGCTATTTATACCAGGTAGATTTTCACAGGCATACACAGCTATTCTAATTCCTCAGTAATGCCCTTTCATCACATACCTGCAGTAGGCTCTGAACTGAAGATTATAAAGAAGTCTATCACCCGTGATGTGAAGTCAAAGGCTGTTTGCTGACTGCCATGGACAACAGAGATACTGTGTCGATCACCATAGCTAGCCCGGGGCATCCCTCCTTGGAATATAATGTAAGGAAGCCTTAAGAGAAAGGCAGAGTTAGAGTGGTGTATGCAAAATTTCAAAGACATGAGGCAAGACAAGCTTTGACAAAAAGTTCTTAGAATGTTACTCTAAAGGGCTCTCATGGTATTGCACACCACATCCTTTAAAGGCCTTTAAACTGCCGAGAGCGAAGGGATACACCACAAACTTACCCATTTTTGGTTGTCTGCCAATAGATCTTGGAGATGGCCTTGCAAGGAAAAGGACCTAAGAGAACAGAGTTATTTGCCGTAATTCAAGAAGCGCATTTTTACGTAAGAAGTTCCTTATTCTGCTTCACCTAGGTCACCTCAGCCTCCAAGTCAAGGGGAGTCCTGAATTAGCACCACCACCTCCCCAGACCAAGCCACATCAGACAAGTCTTCTGGGACACACTGACCACAGCGCTCCTCAGCAAAACAAGGCTTAGACTCAGGGGAAGTTTTGAACCATGTTGCCTGATGGCTAACAGGGAGTGGAAGTGCTGTTGTTGAAGCTCATTAACTAGAAAGGATTGCTAAAAACACAGGCATTCCTGAAACTAATGTAAAGGTGCTAGAGCTTTAGAAGCTTCTGTATGCTTGAAAGATGAGGTCATCTCCATTTGATGGGTTTCAGCAAATCGGAGGCTTCATTTCATCAGTGCTCAGGTCAACAAAAAGTACACTTAGCTCACTATTAATTACAGAAGATCCAAGCAACTCATGCTGAAAGGACACTTAACTAAAACAAAGAGCTGAGTCACCAACACCCTTCTTCATAAGGGGCACTAATTTCTTCAACACATTTGCTCTCCACGGTCACAACAGACCTCAACAAGGTAAAGAAGTTTAAAATCCAAGAAAAAAAACTAGACTGAAATTCCTTAGTCTAGGCTCTAGACCCATTCAAAAGGCAGCTCTGCATTTTGCCATTAGGATTAAACACTTGGAAGAACACGACTTGAATATCCTACACAAGCTCAAAATGAGTTTGAGTTCAGAAAAATACGCAACAATTAAACCTCACTTACTGACCATAAGGCACAAGGGTTTCCAGAGGCTCAGGCTGCCTGTTGTCACTGGATACTGGCCACTGGGTGTAACTTCCATCATAGTGACAACTAACGAATTTACTGCCATCCCTCTGCCAGTAGAGGTTCTCCAGTTGCTGAAGAGAGAGACATACAATGACTGCTCTCCAGAGGGCTGTTAACCCCTCCAAAATCAATGCATTCTTACTAAAAAAGAAGCTTTTGTCAGGCTCTCCCTGCACGTACTCGCCTTCAGAGAGCCCCGATAGGAAAGCGCCCTTCCTCCCTTGCTGAAGTGACTTTGGATTGAATTAATACCTGGTTGCCCAGGAAATGGTGTGTCACTTTGTTATTCTGCAGGTCCCAGAGGACAATCAAGCCCCTGCTGTATCCAATCAGGATCTGGTCAGGGTTCTTAGGATGTTCCCGAAGGGCTTCCACCAATTCACATGATCGTCTGTTACAGTAATCTTCTGGTACCCTACAGAAGCAGAAGAAAAAACCAAGAAAAGTTTACTCCAGGTATAACATAATGTGACTGTAACAACAGTTAAGGTATAAGAATGAGAAACTACGCAACAAAAAGTTCAAACAGATGAGAATAAGTATGATCTTCAAGCAGCAGGAAAATCTTATGTAAGACATCACACCAGGCCTGCCACATGAACATGCATCCAGTCCCATTTTCTTCAGGGAAAATGCAAGGTTTACAAGGAATTCCACAACTGGATCCCAGGAGTGTAAAGACAGTCTGAATCACCCATCCTATTCTCTTGTGACCCTTACAGAATAAAGCTAACATGGAAATGTCAGTAAGAAACAATAGCGACATGAAGTAGGACAGTTTTCAGCAGCACTTGAATCTCCAGAGCAACAAAATCCTCATGTGGACAAAGCAGCATCAGAAGTTCTGCCAATGGTCAAAAAATTAAATGGGTAACTACAGCCAAGCATAACATTTTTTGCACAAGTAAACACAAGGGACAGGGCACAAGGTTTACAGATTTACTCCAAGTATCTCCTGTATAGTTCTGCCTATATGCTGTACCTTCACAGGGACAGTACTGGGTTGACCAGGACAGAAACTGTTACTGAACACATACCAGGACCAAAAGTTACTTTCACAGGAGTCATGCAGATTTGGACAATGCTTAACACAACAGTGAGGCCCTGATACATAATCTAGGGTGGCATTTTAACAAAGGATATGTCTGCTAATGGGATTCCACCTCCACACAGCAGTGCCTGTTTGCTCACTCACCGCTGCAGCACAGCCTCAGAGGTTATGGTCTTGTCCTCTAGCACTCTGAATGATGGAAGCTCCACTACAAAGATGTTGCCACTCTCTGTGCCAAGATACAGGACTTCCCGTGAGGAATGGGGAAGGACAGCTGTTATCTGCGTGGCACTTGGTGGAGACCTGGGGATGCAAAGAGACTCTCGTCAACAGCATGCAAAAAGACTATTGTTACTGAACTTGACAGAACTAACAACTCAACAGGGACACTTATAAGTATCACTTGTTTTATAGGCAGAGATTTTGAGCCAGACATGATTTTTTTGAAGGAGGAAAATACTAGCTTTAAGACAAATTATGTCAAAAGACTTTTGACAAGCATATGGACAAAGATCCACGTGCCTTTTTACAGAAGCCTCTCTTATTAAGTGTCTCCAAAGGAGCTAAAAATAGCTCACCCAAAACTGGCAAAATCAAGTGAAACTAAAACCACAGCAATATTTTAAACTCTGACTTAAGGGATGCTTAGATTTACTTAACCATAAGATTTACAGCTCCTGTACACATAGAAGTGGATGCACAATATTAAAAAAAAGATGTCACCCTTTACATGGGTACAACACTCTTAAAAGGTGGTCTCCTGGGCCCTAGCCAACTCCTGTTCGGTTTCCATGGATGGCCCTTTAATGGATTCACAGGAGTCAGAGTTTGTAAGAACAGCACAAACTCTAGCTACAACAATAGCAGAATTTTCTTACTTGCTTATCCCCAAACTAGCTCAAAAACACTCTTGCAGATTACCCAGGTGGCCCTTTCAATGTGAAGCGGTGCTCCTCCCGCAGCTCAGATGCTCCACTGTGCTGCTTCAGGCTCCAGAGATGCAAGCTGTTATCATCTAGCAATGTCACCAGCTGGCACTACAAAACCACACAATATGCTTTTTTCAGAATCAAAATAGTAAACATAACACAGTAAATCTAGCAATAAAGTTGCTGCTGTCCATAATTCTCTGCTAAACAGGACTGGGGAGCCAGCCACAGTTCTTCATGGATATATACTGCAGCAATGCTGGCAGCTAACAGCAAAGGATTTGGGGGAGACAAGAAGTAGTCTCAAGGCTAAAAACCCTCTTCTGTAGGACAAAGGCACAGGTTATCAACTGAGGGAGATAACGATTTAAGGTCTTGAAAAAGATCAGCCTATGCTGTAATGCTCAGCAAGGCAGCTGCAGGCTGTTAGCTCACCACCTTCTCGCTCAGCATGGTCTGCCGCAACACACCCCAGCTTTGGGTGGGGCTGATAGAGTCTACTACACCACACTCCTTGCATTCTTCATGTCCAACCTCATTCTGGAGAGTTGTGTCAGAGCCCTTTTATGAGCCCAGCCCTGCTGGCTGTATGTTCAAATTGAAGCATTTTACCTGCTGAAGCCACACCTGGTGCAACACTCCCCATGGGAGTTTCAGCTTATACCATTAGTTAAGCAAACAGACATCCAAAACCACCTCAAGAATTAAATCCCTCTCATAAAGAGGCCACTCATGCTACATTGGGGGCATCAAGCAACAAAGTATGTGGCCAAGACACCAGTCTGCCAGTCAAGAGAAGGGAAAGTGGTTAGACAGCCACCAGACATTTGGAAAACTCTGCCTTCCTATTTTTAGTTTGTGGTAATAACTGTTCAGCAACCCCCAGGAGCAAGACTTAATACCCCAAAACACAAAGGCAACAAGTTTAACAGCAGGTGAGTTTAGCAGTACTGTTTTGAACTCCTGAAAATAATTCAAAAAAAGCTACTGTTGTCTGTTCTGCAGAGGAAAGAGCACCCAGTCCTACTGACAGAACAGGGGCTGCACAAGGAAAAGGAAGTTCTCACTTCGGCAGCAGATTGCCTGAACTATTCTGGCCTTATTACCATTCCCAATATGTTGCTTGAGATAAATGACTAACAGTTACAAACAATAAAGCTACTCTTAAGTTTTAGTGAGCATCTCCACAGCAACAAGTGCTGCTGAGAGCACAAAATACACTAAGATAAGCATTCCCGACCAAGTAGCATTTGAATATCCTTAGTAATAGGAGCCCAGTTGCCTGGAACAAACTCAACACCTGTTTAAGAGAGGTTTACGTAAGTCACAGAGGTACTGAAAATACACTTACCTGATCAGGTATAAAGTGAATCTGCATTACAGTATTGTTTTCTTCATGTAAACCCATGAACTCCACCCCTGGAGCACCGTATCTGAAGAGTTTGTTGAGGATCTACAGTATTTAAGATGACCCACAGCTACAATTAATTGATAAGAAGCTTGCTAACAAGCAAGATGAAAAGAGATTAGTTTGAAACCATGTTTTACTGTTAGTGATCTGAACTGAAAAGAACCAATGCAAATCTACTTTCATTTTATATGCTTGTGGCAGGTTACACACGCTACCAAGAGAACATGGAAGTTTACTTCATCCTTTGAGCATATGCAGAAGAGGTGCCTGGACCCTGTTTTTTCTCAGAGATGTTTAGTGGTTTCCCAGACACTACAATCCTGCTTAACTAATTTGTAACCAAGAGACAGATGGCTACCGCCTGCATGTGGAGTCCAGCCTCTGAACACAAACAACACCAGGAATGAATGATTAAGCAGGCAGAGAGAGCACCAACTTTTCCTTTCTGGGCTGAGCGATATGCCTGTTTTACAGCCTGCCTAGCTGGTACTGTGCCATGGGAATCACCCCAGTGCCTCGCATATATACAAAAATCAAACTGGACATCATTAGCTAAAAAAAGTCACCACCTTCAATGTTTAAGGTCTTTAATGCCTGGACGGTCAAAAACTCAGGAAGCTTGAAAGCAAATCTGACTTTAGTTTTAACCTTTGAAATAGAATTGCTTTAAAAAAAAAAAGGAACCCTGCCCCAAATATTTAAACAACCCTGGAATTTACAACATGAAGGATTGCTAAATTTAGGCCAGATCTAGTCTGACCTTCTGCATAGCAAGAGCAAAGAGTCTTGTCTAATATCTGCATCAGCTCAGCTTCTGCTTGAGCTATAGTTCAACTCTTGGCAAGATAATCCTATTCTGATCAGACCGACATCACTTCAAACCTAGGCAAACTGTTCCAACGTTCCAGTAACCCTTGCTTGCAAATTTATACTTAGTCTAACTTTTTACAGTGTCTTCAAAGTTGCACATTCTCATGCAGTCAGAGAAATCTACCCAAAGTTGTTCAAAAGGATACAGTTTGATGGCTCCCGATCGCGTTCCAATGGCCATAAGGCGGAGAAATGGGCTATAGCCCAGTGCACTGGGTTGATGGGGAAATCCATGTTCCACAGTCTGGTAGAGAGAAAGAAAAATCATGACCAATAGAATGTTTCATGGGCATTGCTGTATACAGATAAAAAACAGAAGTTAAATATGGCACGGGAATCTGAAACACAGCACTTAATGACAGCTTTTTCTGTTCAAAACTGTTCAAACACAGGTTAGATTTGCTGAACAATAGCCTAAGGATGAATCTATTCCAAAAACCCCCGGCTCTGCAGCCAGGGTATGCAGAAGTGTAACAGAAATGAAAGAGAAATATTCTGAAAACAGTAACCCAAGCAGCTCTTTATGTTAAGATTATAAATAACTCTGCATAAGCACAGCTTACTCAGTCACCACAATACACTCGATCACTCCACATCAACTTTACTTCTGTAAACCCTCTGCTCAGCACAATTTCAAAGTCTGACACAAATACGGCGTACTGTAAAGTCAGCTTTATCTGCCAAATTCCACACAGGTCAGCCTTCATGACCTCCTCTTGCTGACTGACATCAAGAAACGGTGCAAAGCTATGAAGAATTATTGAATGAACATCAGTGCTCATCGAGAAAACTAAACAGATTCCCTATGGGGCAGTCAGGAAAAGTAATGTAACTGATACTCATTTTCCAGAGGTAGCACAAGGAACACTGGAATTTAATGAGAACAGAAGCCTGCTAGGCCACCTCACAATAATTCAAAGCCATTTGGTAATGAAAATATGTCAGTCACTATCCTGGGGAGCAGTGTGTTCCTTGGCCTTAGTGGTTTCCGTAAAGTACAATTTACTTTGCACCAAGAGGAAGTTTTGGAGCATGTTGTACACATCACACTTAACATGGCCAATGCATTTACACACTATGGAATAATCCTCTGCCATACTTAGAGGATGCAACTAAGCTGCTTGTAAAATAGCTCAGTCGAGATTCAGAAGTGCTAATGTACAGCTATTATCATTGTTTAGACAAAATAAGTATGCCTGACTGTTCAACAACATACAGCCATGTAAAGAGGGATTTGTGTACCCAAAGATTAATAGGGCTACTTCCTGAAAAACGCCGTTATCCTTACAGACCCAGCTTCTGGAAAATACGTTCTTCTAAGGCAAACTGGTCAGCTACAGAATAGGAATTTGTCACAAAACTTGAGGGCCACTCATAAAAAAAAAAGCAGAAAACACTCCATCTACAGAAGTAAGCACTTGCACCTCATTCCCATCCTCATTTTCATCATGTCTTTGACACAGAGCTACCACACCACTTGGCTTTATGGTTTATTCAACCTAAAAGTAACACTTGGACTTTATTTCCTGCATAGTGATTTCCCAACTTAATCCCTTGCAGGAGAATCAAATAAAGCCAGTTTCATTTCTATGGTCATGTCATCAGCCTGAGGTGCTCCCCCCCAGCTGCTACAAAGTACTTTAATGCCCTTTTACTGTTCCTGCTCAAAGACACAGGCATAGGAGGATATGTCTGACTCCATAATCTGCCAGATTGCTTTGGTTTTAGCCATTTGATCACAATTCATAAACTGTAAAAATAGACCTTCTTCCTCTAAACATCAGTTACTCCAGCCTGAGATCCTATTAGGGGAAGATGAGCCATTTTAGAAGATACAAAATCGGAAATATTGGAGCACTTCCCAATTTTCTGCTTGCCAACTCATAAGACTGGACAAAGGAGTAGTTACTAATTTTTAACCTTTTATATGTAGTAAATTAAGATTAGTACTACTGGCTCCAAGACCACCGAACTTATTTCCCTTTATGATTAGTTAATCTCCAGCCTTATTTATATTCTAAGAAGGTAATTTAAGTGTTAAGTTTGTATTATTAAAAACAAATGTTGAGAAGCCAATCTTTTTAATATGACCCTTGAAGTTGTTGCTAACCATTCTTTGCCTAGCTACACATATAAAGTTTCCTGGAGGAGACTGTATGAAATTAGGAACTTCTCTATGGACTCAGAATCCAAACAGGGCAGTTTGCTAATCCAGCAGAGGCAAAGAGGAATTTCTCTGTACCATGATAGCTACTGAGACAACACAGATAAGCTTCCTAGTTGTTAAAGTTATGGGAGTATGAAGCTATGGCATACAATTCTGGGAAGAAGATTCAAGGTAACATGTTATCTTAAGAAGAAACCCGACATTTAATTGAATCTGGTGTAGCTTGGGCAACAGATACCATTCCACTCTACCCCAAAACAGTGAGGAACTCGTTAGACAGACACCAGCGTAATTCCACTGTGAGTTTTAGTTTCAACTTGTTCACAATCACTGCACTGTCATGTCATCAGCACAACTAGGTGTCATTTTCAGTGAAACATCAAGGAGAAACTGTGTTTACTCCAAGATTTCTTCCGGCCCAGAAGATAAGGCTTTACCCATAATTCTCATAATAGAAAATCATGACTTATACAATACCGTAATGCCTGTTAGGAAGCTGTCAACATTAGCCTTAATATTGGTCTAATTATATCTTGGTTTTGACATGTTAATTTGTAAACACATTAGACAAGTCAATAAAAGTTTTAATTTTCAAGTGTGAGACATATGAACTGCATAACCGAGTGCTTACCATTCAGTAATAATAATAGGAGGGTAATTTTTCCTCCAGGTTTTCGGTCAATAGAAAATTTGAAGTACTCTCCCACCTCACAGACCAGTTTGCAAAAGCTACAGTAACTATTACATCCAGGAGTAAACTGTTAGTAATAGGCCACTGCAGAAAACAGTACCACATGCAGAAGCACAAGAACAGAGTATCCGTAACAACCACAGTGTGTTACACAACAGCTTATGCAGTAAACGTTCTAATGGTTTCTGATAGCTTTTAATTTTCAACCAAGATGCCCATAAGAGATAACAAAGATAACTCCGTCATTCGTGTTTCCACAGCTGGGCAAGAAAGGCATCAGGGTGGCTTTTTGGTTGTATTTGACCCCACCAGGGCCAGGCATTCACAGTCACTGTACTGATTACTCAGATCCTTTTCTTGTACTTATTTACACCCAGTTGTTAAATCACATCAAGTCAGCTTTTCAGCTGGCCTCCTTTCCTCCCCTCTCTCCGGCAGCTTTCATCAGCCAATCCTTTCACCTGCTCAGCAGGTAAACCCAGCAAGGGGGAGCAAGGGGGGCAGAAGGCAGGGGAGGTTACAATGGAGCCTTTCAGCAGAGCTGAAATAAGAAACTAGAGTGCCTACAATGTGCCCTCCTTCTCAAAAGGGCCTTTGTTTCTTTGAGGAAAGGTAGGAGCTTTCGTTTTCATTTTCCTCAGACCACAGATTTGTCAGACTCAGTAAAAGTAAGCCTGATGTCAGCAGCATTAACTAACAGAAATGCTTCATGTCAGTCATATTTACTGCAGGAAAAAAGCAGCCAAACTTAACAATTGTTCCCAGCCCACACTAAAGCTGTGCAGATGAAACTCAGTGCTGCCTTCCTTCTTTCTTTCCTCTCCGCTTCTCCTCTCAGATTATTTTATGACAAAGCAGAGACAAACCCAACCACAGGCAAAACAAATCCTGCACCTTTGTTAGTATGTCTTTTGAAGAAACAGTGAAGCCTGTATGTGTTAAATCTACTTTGCATAGACACTAGTTCAGATTTAAGGTAAGGTATCCATCACACCCACTAGCAAAGGGTTAGGAATACTGAAAAGAGGGGAAAAAAACATAAAGCCATGAATTAAATGCGATGTTCCCAGTTTGGTAACATTCAGCTGTAAGACAGGCTGGTTCACCTGTGTGTTACCCATCATCTAGTCTGACAATGCCAGCCTGAACACGTTTGTTCTGCAGGGCTTGGACTGAGCCAAAGGCATCCAAATAGTACTCCCAAAAGCAGGATAAACTTAAAGAAGTAGACTGCCAAGTCCACATACCTTATCCTTCATTCTATCCACTAAGCTAAAAACAGATTCTTGCAACAGGTACACACAAGTATGGGAAGTTCTTACTCATACAGAGCAACAGATATGCAAAGCTAAATGACTAGCAGAATTTAGGAAGGTGTTGTTTGAAACAAACACAAGTTTGAGGACAGTTTGAAGAGCTAGTCCAGCAATCAGTCCTTTAAAACTATCTGGACCACCTCTTATCTGGAACAGAAATGCAAGAGGGAAACAGTAAAAACATCGCAACCTATTTATACTTGAGGGAGTAAAACAAAAAAATCCACCACTGCCAATTAAAAAGACTTTTTTGATTGAAGTCCATTACTAGGTCAGCATGGCCAAATACATTCCACTGTATTAACACTAAACTTGTGTGGCATCATGCATTCATACTCAACTTCAGTGTAAACAATAAAATGAGGGCATGAACCTCCAGCACTTTTAAGGTACAGACCTTCCATTTAGTCACTACCAGCATCACACACCAAAGAGGGGCAAATACACCATGCAACTTCTCTGATCAGCAACTTTATAGTCCCACAAAATATTTCCCAAGCAGGTTCTTAACCAGAAGTGTTTCAAAGACCTCAAATAACAAGCAGCTTTAAAAAAAACTTACCACCACTAATGTGCTTGCTTTACTAGCACATTAGACAAGGACAGCCTTGGCACAGAAAGTACTATGTTTCTTGGCACCTTGAAGCCACAACCTTCAACAGGTCAGAATTAAAGCCTGACTTTCCCAGATCTTGTCAGTCTACCAAGCTGTGAGTAGATGTTTATTGTATCAAAGGATACAAGGCTTTCAAATGATCCACTATCCCTGGAAATACTGGAATGGGACACACAAGACTTGGAAAAAAAAAATAAACAGACTTTATGCAAGAAAAAAGTATAATGTAAAAGATCCTGGTATAACGTAATGCTATAATGTTCATTCCCTTTCCGATTCTTGTTAGAAAAGATCAAGTTACTGTGGCTTGAAAGTGCAAATGCATTTTGCAAGGCCTTTAATGACCAAGTTGTTAATAAGAGTAAACCATTAGGAAGTGTCCAAAGTAGTTGTCTCCTGAGAAACAAGATGCAATATTTACCTTCAGGACTAAATCAAATCAAGTCACAAATCCTGATGCCAACTTCTAAAATATTTGGCAGTTTCCCTCTGCTGCAAAAGCTAGTTCTTTCAACACTGTTTTGCATCATCCAAATTAGTCTGTCTCTGGCAGGTGAAGTTGAGCCAAACATTCTCATGAGAGAAAGGCATATTCAAGGAAGAGACATCCCTGAAACACCAAAGGCTCTTCCACGGTATATACAATTTTATACGCTTATAAGCAATTCTGACCCATCCCTGGGACATCTTTCCTGAAGCTGACACTGCATTAAGCTAAATGCAAGAAACTCAGTCCTGGTCTTCATTGACTGAGATTTTTACTGCATCTCCACTAGCATTTCCTCATGCTGGCAAGCAGGAAACAGGCCTGAAGCACTCTTGAGTTCCTTTTGTCTCCCCAGTGGGATGGAGGTATGCATGGAAATGGTGTGGTTTAGTACCTAATTACATTAAATCATTCATCTCAAATATCCAAAGTTCCACTTTAAATATATACCTACACTAGAATTCTAATGTCTCAAAGAGGCTATTTCCTAGGCTGACTTCATTTATCCATTATACTTCTCTGCAAAATTCCATTTAAACTTTAGAAATACAAAACCTACAAATATATTTCTGATACCAAATGAAGGTGTAAGTAGACATTAGCCTAGCAATGAATTAATACTAGGCATTTACAAAGATGAAAGCACTATGTTCCTGGCCAGGGCTCAAAAGAAAAATGCCCAGAGTGTTAGATGGATAGCACAGCCATTGCCATTTACTCTTCTCAGAGGGAAGGAAAAAACCTAGATACAGATTCAGACGAAGATAATAGCAAGTTCATTATTAATGGTCATTGTGCTGCCTAAGTGCTACCGCATTTCTACCACAGACACTTAAATTCACATTTAAAACTAGGTATACTTATAAACCCAAAGTATAACCATGGACAAAAAATTCTAGCTTCAGCTGCATCACAAGCTGTGGCTCATGCATATGTTTAGAAAACTGTTTACTTTCATAGCAGTACTGCAAAGACTACCTATAACGTAAGTAGTCATGGCACATAGCAAGACAAACTACAGAACACTCAGAGTATATGAAAGCTGCTGCGAAGATCTCTTCCTTCAGCAAGTGCCACTCAACAGCATGACAATACTCTTTTTCTTAAAAACAAAAGCCAGAATTGAGAACACGCTCATGAGCTTAAAGAAAACTAGTCAGGCACATCAGGGAAAAAAGGACAGAACTGAGAAAGATAACAAACCACCTCTCCTAAATTTAACTTTTCCACCCACACTGAAGTAGTTTTTCCTTCCCTTTACACTGTGCAGCAGCTCAGGATACATTTGCCTTGTACACATATGCCTTGAAGTTTGAAGAAAACACTGTACCTTGTTAAACTGGAAAAGGTCGCGTTTAAGCCTCTCTCTCAGTGGATCATGCCCAGGTCTTAAGAACCTTCTCATCTTCCTTGCTGTAGTATCTTGGCACCAAAAATCCTAACCAAAAAAGAAAAGCAAAACCATATAAATGAAAGCAGCCTGAGGAGAGAAGCAAGCAGAAGTAGGTTATTTATTTTGGTTTAGCAGGTAACACAAATCAGCCAGAGCAGAATGAGACAACATCACTATCGAGTAACTAAAACCCGATACCACCACAGAGCAGCACCTCTGGTGCAGGACTTCCACAATACCATTTTCACGCGGCTTATCTCTACTGGTTTGCTTTAGCAAAGATGATTTTATTAGAAGAGTTTTTACACTTGGCCATTTTGCAATCACTTCAGTTGACCTTATCCAAAGAAGAGGCAAGCAAAACCACAGCATTTGCATAAACATTCAGACAAACCCAATCTAAAGGCTAACTCCCAGGCTCACAGGCATTACTGACTAGTATCAGTTTTCACCCCAGGTAACCCTCCAGCTATTGAGCTAAAAAGAGAGAGAATCACATTTTCAGCTCACTCCATGGGTACGGCAGAAAGGGCGCTGTGCTGCCTGCAGGGTAGCTGCATTAATTATTAACTTGCTTTTGTAAAATACCAAGCCTAACTCCCCGCTCAAGGTGGGGGTAGGGGGAAGAAATCTTACACCTGCAGTTCAATGTGCAACTAGAAGCACAAGCCTTTCAGTCTATCTCGCTGCCTTGTCTCTCACGGCACCAGGAGGATCCAAGCAGGACAAATTAGACCTGACTTGCAACCTAGCAATCACACTGGGGCTACCAGGCTACAGCCTCATATTCTTACAGTTCAAGAGATTCTTTGTCATATCTCCCCTCTGCAGAGGCACTAAGTGGCAAGTAAAACTCTGCCAACTCTAGAGCAAAGGTTTGAATCACATCCTGACAACTTGCCTTAGCATAAGTGCTCCTGCCTACCCTGGCCATCTTTCAAAAGCTCCAGTTTCCAGTGTACAGACAGCTCAGCTGTTGATGAAGCAGCTACTGGACACTCCAGTCAGTATTTTATTTTAATTTGTTGGACTATAGCAATTTACCAGTTATTCTGTCCACAACACACATGCACAGTGGGGGCCAGAACTTCTGAGGTGCAATGAAGAAAGAGTATAGATACTCTATAGTAACCCATCATCACAAGAGGTACATACACATGTACAGCAAGGTGGGGGAGCAGGGCGAAGGCTAGTGTCGCGCGGGAAAGAGGGACTGTGAAGTGAAGAGAGGGCCTTGGGCCCTTGTTCAGACTGTGGGGCTGGAGGGTGACTAAGGGAAGAGAACTTTCACAGCCTATCTGTATAGATGAGAGTAGCAGAGCTGGCAAACAAGGTAGTTATCTGTTTCTAACGATGGTCTTTGGTTAATGACTTCAATCAGCTAGCCATTCCTGAGGAGCTTGAATTGTTTTCAAATGGTTTCTACCAATGCCTTACTGGTTGTGAAGGACCAAAAAAAGGAAGTGGTATTATAAACAGGATGCTCCATGGCCATATTTTATGAAGTCCCTTTAGAAACTCCGAGCTAGAACTTGCACCTCTTTGTTGCAGTACTCCCCTTTTACCTTTCCTGCTCACACTCCAGAAATATCCAGCCACCCATGCAGTACTGTCTGGAGCTCACTCAGAGGACTGCAATGCAGTCCTGGTTCAGAGGACCAGAAGATCACATCAGCACCAAGAGCCTGAGTCACTTAGTCCCCACCTAGAATCACCAGCATCTCCACTCACCACAAAGAAAAGTGGCCCTGAGCAGGCAGCTACAGGCATCTGTGTTCATGAACCGTGCCATCGGCACACGCAGGGGTGAAAAGTATGCACAGAAACACATAGAGCAGGGGACCTCAAAAAACAGAGGACAAATAAAAGTGCAGTTTGCATGTAAAGTGTATTCTTCTACAGTGATACAGGTACCTCAACTGAAATGTCAAAAATTGTATCAGATCATAAGTCTTCTTTCACCAGATGTTCCTGAGAGAAAAAGGGACATATTTACACAAGGCTATATTTACTCTAAGTTAGCAAAAGTTAGAGCAGTGACAGGCTGCTGTGCTATGCAAGGAGAGCTATCACACCCATGTATAACACACAGTTTGCCCTTAGCCAGACAAGGAAAGGAAAGTGCCAAAGAGACGCACCCTTTCCCACTGTCAATCAATATCCTGGACCTGTTAAACTAGGCAAACCCACAGAGAAACTCTAACTATCCTCCCCACTTTAGAAAAAGAGATCTCCTCAGTTGTGCCAGCAGAGACAAACTCACCATTAACAAGCAAAGGAAGGAGAAGAGTCGGCTTGATCTGAGACACACGCTTTATATTTAACACCCTGCTAGAATGTTTTATCCTGAAATATTAATTGCATCTAGAAGCATGCTGTTTTAACCTGCTTATGCAAGAAATGTAGCATTCACACTCCAGCCCACAATAACTTGCTCAACTGGCTAAGGAGCACAGTAGCTCGGAATCAAGCAGTAACTCACTTGAAGAAACGTCATCCTGGCAAGCCAATGTGTCCATTACGATCAGAGAAAGCATGCTACAAAAGTCATCCCTCATTGACTTGTATCAGGGTTTCATGCCTCACCAAAGAATTCCCGAGTGTCACAGCACGGGAGGAGATGAGAGGAAAAGCAGTTTTGAGCAAAGGCAAAGAAGGAACAGCGAAGAGAATGGTATCCGCTGTAGCACAGGTTGTCCAAGCAGAATTATCATTACACGTTTACAAGGCTCTTGTCAATGAGAAGAATTTTCTTTTTGGTACAACAAACAAGTGTCTCTTCCAATTCTAGAAAAACAAAATGATTCCACAATCTGTATAATCTTACCTTCCAGATGCACACTATGTATTAGCAGACCAGTTTCCCTCCCACACACTTTCAGTGTCTAACATAAAACTCCAATCCCATGTGCTCTGCAGTTATCTGCCACTCAGCATTTACAACCATATGGTAACAGTTGTGGCTACCAGTAGCCAGAGAGGAATTCTCCAGTAGCCTCTGAAGCCACGCCAGGTCTGCATGTATCTAATGTTCTCATTTTCCAGCGAAACAATTCTTTATGCTTTCAAAGACAAGCCTTTTACCAGAAACTATGTGCAACATCCTCTTTTTCTAAGATGCATTGAGGTCAGCTGTTTATAGGCAACAATAGCCCAAGGCTGAGTCAATCCCAATTTTGCTCATATACAGTACATGGACACCTGACAGCAAAGCTCAGACTGGTCTGTACATTGAGCTCCTGCCACTTCATTAGCTGAATGCTTCGCTAACTATGAGGAGGTAGCCTTTTTCACCTCATTTGATTAGATCCAGACATAAAACAAAAACTCTTCACTATTCACACAGAAAGGCAACAAAAGCATGAGTTTCAAGACGATCCTGTTTCCAATCACAGACTAAGGAGCAGTTAACATTGAAACCAGATTTCATTCTGGCTTCCTCGCACAGCTCCGTTCATTTTAGACATTGAGATTTATGGCAAGTACACATGCCACGTCTCACGAGACACCCCTGTTCAATAGAAGGCTGCATGCCTCTTCCTAGAAACATTAATTGTTCCTCACTGGTGTGTGTTAGCAATCCCATCAGAGCACCACGTTTTGCTTCGTCTTCATTGCTTTTGCATGCAGCAATGTGTCTTGATGCCCGTGCACAGCTTGCTGATCTTCTCCATCAACTAAGCATGGGCTGGAGGGAGAATTACCCTTTGTACAAATTTGTTGCAATTTTTGCTTACGTCCTCCCATGACAGTGGAATTTCTAGCCAAAAGCATACGAGAACCAATGTTGCAAGTCCCAACCACACAAGTTAATCCAGTCTTACAAGATGAGGAAGCCCAAGTCAGAAGTTTTTACTATGTAGACAGTATTAAGCATGGATATGGTCCCAAGTTACCCCCACAACAAAAACATACCCATAATGAGTTTATTTTGCTCATGTAGGAGAGTTGCGAGGTACCATCTGCGTGCTTCCTAGGCAACCTCTACTCAACTTGAACAGGTTTTCAATGGGATAAGGTCCAACACCTTTCTTTTCAAAACGACATCCAGTATCTCAAGAACTCTTAAATCTTGCCTTGCTTTAGGTCTCCTTTTCCTTCCTTCCTCATCAGCTCTTCCTGCTTACAGGTCCGTAAAGGGAGAACTTCTACCTATGCATCTGATAATACTTTATCAACCCTGCTAAAATAAAAGAGGCCTTATCAACAAGTTTTGTTTGAACTACCAGCAGTTAGTGCTCCTGTAACAGTCACTGCCATGGCCTTGTCTGAACTGGGTTCCCTCCCACACTCCAAAGTTTGCCTTGTTCCTGTTACCAACACTCAGCAGCAACAGAACAGAGGCCGGATCAATCGCACAGAAAAAAGCTATTCCTTAGCACCAATGATCTCACAACAACAAAAATTATTAAAGTATCATTTAAATACTAGTATTTCATCAATTACAGGAGCCACCAAACACGACTCACTGTGAAATTACAAGTTTAAAAACAGTTTTAGCTTGAAATCGATGAAACAACCCCTAGCTATTCTTTAACTAGGCTGTCACTGTAAAGTTCATCCCTACAATCACGCTCAGCTGTAACACACTATCAAGACAGATACTCAAGAAGAAAGCACAAGCCAAGGAGAACAGCTAGAGCAAGGGAAGGAACAGTTGCAGTACGTGGAAAGCTTGGAAGTATAAGATACCACCCCCTTTCCCCAGGATAAGGCTTCACTGGGAAGATGCTGTAACATTAATCTCAAAGTTTAATGGGACCATGCGAAGATCTCCCTTACGCAACGCAACTGCTGACCAACTGCGAGCCCCCCACCACTCGCAGTTTTATAAACAGAGGAGTGTTCAGATGCACCTTGCACACAGTAGTCAGGCACTAACAGAGAGGTCAACCAAAAGATCGTCCTGTAAAAAGGATTTATTTTTGTGAACCTGGAGAGATAGTTAAATGAACAACTACACAGACTGTGTCAACACTATGTGCAGGTGAGTGCCCTCCCAAAACACAGAAAATATTTAAAAAAAAAAAAGATCAGAGAGAGATTCCCCAAGAACTCTTGGAAAATAACTGAGAACCAAACATACAAATCAGGCAAGTTCATGTACTTTCACAGCTTTGCTTGGATTTACCAGGGACCGCCCACTTGCAATGAATTTACTAGTTGTGCAAACCTTGTGTGTCACTATGACTCCTATTGTGTTCGCCTTGTCATGGGAGCATGACAACATAAAGTTCCAAAACGCTACAGCAGAACAAAGTCTTTGCACTGAACAACATTATTGCACACGATGCAAAACTCGTTGTACGCTTTTAGTAAGAAGCATTATTCAAATGGAAGAGTGGCTTGTAACTTTGGAACAGCATTTTACACCAAACATAGTGGGTCAATGGAGTAAGCCACAAAAGCATTTGCTTCTTAAAGCAACACAAAAAGATCCAGCTAGAAGAAACTTTTAGATGAGAAATGGAGTTTCCATAGAACTTCTGCAAAGAAATCAAACTTTTAGCTACCACCAGTCCCTCCTTCGGTAAGCTTTTTTAAAGAAAGATCAGGCTACTAACAGGTTCACATACTTTTATTGCCATGTACTAACTGTGTTACATTATATATATATAAAACTCCCTTATTCTTTGACATCTCTCAAGCCTCTATGTCAGCCAAGAAAAAAACCACACCTCCTCCATAAGCAATTCCCAGTAATAATCACATTACTGTACCAAAAAGCCACTGGAAGATATAGGACTCTCCACTGGTTTAACTCCTCCAATATTTTTCTTCAGTCAGTAGTTACAGCAGATGCAATTTGTTCAAAACCAAACTGGTGCTGACGTTCTTCAGCACCATGCTATGAAGATGTTTGAGAACTCTTCTCCATCTTCAATACCGTAAACTAAATGGAGCCCCTCAAGCGGCTCCAAGCAGCACTGAGCAGGATAAAGCACTGCTCACCACTCGCACAGATCATCCCCGTCCCCTCCACAGGCCAGGCTGTCTTTACAAGGAACGTGCCAGGATGCACGGAGAAGCCTTGGGATGTACCACCGCTTTGCATTCTGCTTCCCAAATCAAAGCTAAAATCACCAGGCACCTGCTTTGGGCATACAGCTTCACCTGGGACTTGGTAAAGCAAGATATTCCAGTTGACTGAAATGCTCTCAGACGACTACAAAGAGCAGCATTTCCCATCAAGTAACACATTACAACAGACAACTTTTATTATCGCAGTGAAGCCGTCCTCCTGCTTGTCACTATCCTCACATGAATGCAAAGCTTTGTGCCACCACGCTGCAGAAACACAGACCCAGAAATCTACTTCAACTGCTCTACACCATTAACAACACTAAATACAAACACACTAAACTTTCTCCAAAGCCAGGGTTAAGTCTCACCTCCAGGAGGGGAGATGCCAGTAACCAGCTTGTTGCGATGCCACAACTGCCGGGCAACCTGCGACAAAGGCTAAACAACTTGTCTCACCTGCTCGCTGTATAGAAGTAACATGCGCCCTCACCAATCAAGCTCTTAGAACTCTGAGGAGGAAAAAAGAAAGCAAAAAAAACCAACCCAGGAACACGATATACTTAATACAGGCAGTGATTTGAAGGAGGAAAAAAAAAAAAAAGACAAAAGAAAAGGCCAACAACGTCCCAAAGGAGACGGTGCAATTCTTATTAATCACATCTGCTTCGAGCCAGCCGTAGCAGATGGAGACCTACAAGGCCAGGTTGCAGGCAGGGCCATCTCCCACCGCAGGACGAGGCCGAAGCAGCGGGAAGGGGCCCCTCCGGGACGGCTCCCGAGCGGCCGCGGTTCTCGCA
>NW_009617015.1:0-19708 GCF_000690535.1 Cariama cristata
AATATTAATTATACAAAGAAATACTTTTAAATATTATGAAAAATACTTGAAAAGAAGTGGAAAAATATGTAATCCACTAAGCAAAAAGCATGGAAAACAATAAAATCTGTTAACCTCCTAGAACCCTCTGGTCCGTACAGATTCTGTATCCATCAGCTAGAGAAAACAGCAAAGTAAACAGAATAAGGGCATTGTCTTAAGCTACTGCTGCTCTTCCAGTGCTATTGAGACACCAGGTATTCACCTCATGGAAAAACAGAGATTCCTGCATTTTATTTCTATTATAGGTTCTTTGCAGAAGTTTTTATGTCTTCCTCAGTTTGTAATTCGTTGAGGCAACCATACAATTTGAGGTCTTCTGAGGTTCTGAGTGTTTGAACTCACAGAACACATATTTAAAGAATATATTAAGTGACTGAATGCCCATAGAGATTCTCTACCCTATTCGAAGGCTAAATTTCCTATTCCTATTAATCACTCCTATCTTCCAGCATAGTTTCTGTCTACTGCTTGCTTAAACACCACAACAGATTAATGTTTGATAGTATCAGTATTTCACTGTTCTTTTCCATGGTTAGCTCTTTTCTTCTAACTGATCCTTCTGAAATGAAACTGCAACCAGGACGTTCCCACCCTGTGTGTACATACTATGGATAGAGGTTTTGTTATTTTCTCAACATGAAGTTATTTGTTCCAGTGGGTTTGGATGCTTTAGGCTGGGTATACCTGTGTACATTGCAGATCTTATTACTTCAAAAAAGCATTTCTGAATATTGCAAAAAATAGTCTATTATGTCTTTAAGCTTTATTGTCAGTATATCTTTCATGCTGTTAAAAACTAATGACTTTTGGATGCAGTATAGTAAATTCTTTTTTGCTTTAAGATCTACACTTGAAACTACTGGAAAATGCAATGCAAATGTTTCTAAATTTATAACAAAAAAGAAAGGTTACACTTTTGCTGAATTGTTGTATGATTTTAAACCCTTATTTAGCATCTCTGCCAAGACATGTGCACTAGAAGTCAACTATAATTCCCAAAAGAAAGTTGATTTCCCAAGGCTGTCACAAACATTTATATTTATGAAAGGAAATGTGCAAAGACCAAAGTTTTCCACAAAGTGAGAATTAAATCCACACATTTCAAACTTTTTGTGTGATTGTATTGACATTCTGTTTCATGTTATGAGGAGGATTAAGAATATTTGTTTTGGAAAATTGCCTCCAAGGACTATATTTTTGTGAAAGCAAAGGCATTGTTGGGGTTGAATCAGTATCGTACGCTGGTTGAAGAGTAGAAGCAATATTACATGAGTCACTGAAGATGAATTGCTGTGGTTTTAGGTAGGAACTCTCGGTTGTTATTGTTAAGAAACTATACTTGCATCCATCACACTTTGAAAGTAATTGCTTACTTTATGTAGCTATTAATGCTAATTACATTGCAGGAGCTAACGTGACAGGCTATTTATTATCCTTGAAGGTATGAAGTAGAAAGTTCAATACATCGGCTGGTAGCATTTTTCTGAAGTACTTGACACAGCCACCAATTCCCGATTTGTCTTCATAATTTTGCAACTGACTTAGATAGCATTTTATTTCTTAGTATTTTGGCCTGACCTTCGGTGGATGAAGCCTGTTTGAGTGCCAAGTAATGAACAGTGGATAGAGCATTTTCACAGAAAGCCTGTATTATGCAACTCCTTTATTATGTTTGATTGTCAGCAAGTTTTGTTTTGTTCTCGCTTTTATAGACACAGCAGCTCTCAAGTGCTGTAGGAAAAAGTTCAGAACCTGTGGCCCTGTTCCCAAAATTGAAAGCAAAATTCCATAAAAGGATTAGAGAGATTCCATGATTTTCCTATTTTCAGCAAGGGGTTTATACAGAAAAATGCTTAGAGTGTGAAGGCTTATGATGACTGATCTGTTTGCCACAAGCCTTGTACATTCTATGGAATTAAATAGCAGTTCCTTTTTCTCCTTCGTCTTCAAGGTTAACTTGCTAAGTGTATATATGCATATATTTACATATATGGTTTCATCAGTCACAGTGTGTCGTAGCACGGCTGGCTTGAAGATGAGTGTTTCAGAGCACATGGGAATCTTCATTGCCCTGAACTCCAGAGGCCAAGTGCTCTACATGTATCTTGAACAGATGGCACTTCTGGATGTAAGATTCTCATACAAATATGACAGATGTAGGAGAGAGATTTAAGAACATAATATTAATAATGCCAGTGTGAATAATATCTGTGACTCTACAAAGTAATGCTAGGAAATAATCAGTATATGAAAAAACTAAGGTAGCCTATAAAAATGAATGCAATCCAAGTTAACCGACTTCTCCAGTTCTCTAAATATCACAGAGATTCAAATTATTTTTAAGGAGATTAAAGGACTTGTGGAAAATAAACATGGCTCTAAAGCCTGGATGCATTCCTTCTTGGCAACCAATGTGATTATTTGATAGCAAAGTTTCAAAGCCCTCTGATGACAGAGGTATATGACTCTGCACTCCAGATCATCTGGAACATATAATGGAAAAAGAGTGTGTGACTGAAGAATAAATGTTCACAATGATGTTATTTGCATCTGCAGAAACACATTTATTTTTCATATTTATTCAATGGAATATATGTATATTTATATGTATATATGTATATAAATATATACATATTTATATAAAAAAAGCTCATCTTAAAATGCTTCTTTATTAAAATATCTTATAATGAGTAATGCAGTTTTGACTTAAGTTTAAACAACCAAGGTAGGGTGATTTGGCTAGAAAAAATATGTGTAGTTCATTTGATCTAAATCAAAGTAAACAACCTAAGACTACAGCCTGCTTCGCTGCAACATATGTCGTGTCATTGCTGTAGTAACAGTTGATTGAGTGCAGTTGATCCATTAAAGTTTGAAACAGTATGTTCACTTCTGCAACTGTACAAAGACCTTTTTTTTGCCTAAAAAAGCAATCGGTTATTGGCTTTGGTGCACATATAAAACACATTTTATCCCCCTACCCCCATCTTATAGCAGCTCATTTCATTGTATGCTAAGCATAATTCTATGCTCCTTGCACCCTTCTGTGCTGTCCAGCTGACTCAGGTGAAATGGGAAAATGTCAGTGTCATGAAAGAGCCTTTACTTGTATAATATACCCCTTAAAGCATTATGTCTCTCAAAAGTACCCTTCGTACACCAAGTCTACAAAGACTGAAGAAAACCCCAAAGCAAAGCAGAACTCAGTCTTACTGTGCAGACACTCCAAATGCCCCTGAAACATGCCTTGGGCTAAGAAACGCAGGGGCAACTCTTCACATTAACCCCCTGAAATCAAGCAGAACCTCTGGACCTGGTGACCTTTGAAATGTCCGTACCAAAATCAAAGCTGGCGTGTTGGTGCCGTCTACCACATGTGGTGAACTGCGAAAATGCTCAACAAGAGGTTCACACTGTACCTTACCAATTAAAAAGTAAAAGCTCCAGAAGCCACCGATTTGTGGTGCAAAGCTAAGGGATTCGCCATGATCTGGTGTACTGCAAAGGGAGGCAGTGTGCAGTGTCTCTTAGTGTTGAACATGGAAACTGTTCCCACAAGCGTGTCATGAGAGCTATTGAAGAAACGATTGCACATCCAGCTGCTACTGCTTTTTTAGGTATTAATTTGTCATGCATCATTTCCTATTATTTCATGTCGTGACATATTCAATTAAGTTATTTTAGGATAGAGGCGGTGACTGCAGCTGGCACCATATGTCACATTATATCACATCAGGTGGCAGCATACGGTAAATGCTTGGTTTGAGCTTTTCATTTTTTTCAGCAAATTGAACAGTTAAGGCCATTCAGGTGAATGAAGTGAAGAGGGTAAGAAACCAACAAACCACCTTGTGCCTACTGAAAGGGTAGAAAACTCAACAGCCTTTCAGGGTTGGATGTGCCCTGGGGTGTCCTTGACACACCCTGGTGCTCTTGCCGTGTCCCTGTGGGGCCCTTGGCTTTGTCCCAGGACGACCGTAACCCTGCCTCGCTCCCAGGCTCAAGTGGAAGCCTCAAGTTCCTTTTCCTGGGAGCCCTCTTGCTTTGGAAAAGAAAAACCAGGTTGTGTTTTGAGCTTTGGAGGCTCACAAACTTAACACGGTCCCTTCCTCTGCCCCACTGCTGGGCACTACAGTTAGCTTAGATGGGTTCAGGAGTTTTTGTCACCCTTGTCTGGGGGCTTGAACTTGCTCAGAAGCCTGTGGCATAAGGAGACAGGTGGTCATCCTTCACCCAGATCATGGTTAGGGAACTGCAAAGGGGTGAACTTGGGCTTATGCTCCCTGATATCAGGGTATTATCCCTGATTTTATCCAGAGATGACCTGATGACTAATACAGGCACAAAGTGGAAAGTAGATGTGTGACTCTACTTCTGCCCCTTCCCAGGTCAGGCTTCTCTTGCCTGAATACTTTGCTCTCCCTGACTTTTGCATTCCTACCTGCACAGCTGCCTACTTGCAGGGGCTGCATGAGCAAATACATCTTCCCCTTTCACTTTTCCTCCTGAGAAATGATATTCAGATCAAATGAGTAACAACTAACCTTCCAGTCCTAGCTGAGAGAGAAAACCGGAATATTCCTGCAATTCCTCTGCCCTTTCCCTTTTGCCCAGAGGTCTGGTCTTTTTTTAGACTGCAGCAAGCCTTTGGGAAGGCTCCAGCTCTTAATGTTTACCAAAGACCAGACCAGCAATCTGAGAAATGATGCACCAGGGCTGGCGTCGCCCCTTCTTAGCTGTTCACGGTGGACTCGGCGGTGCCTTTTTCCCCTTCTGCAGCCCTGATGTGTCAGACCTGGCTGAAGCGAGAGCTGTCAGACTGTTGTCCTGGCTGAAGAGTTTCTGTCCATGCAAAACAGCTGACAGAGAGACAGCCCCTGAGGAAGTGGTTTGCTTTATTAATTCTCTGATAAAACACACCCTGGGTTTCAGCTGCAGTTAAAAGGCTTCTAGCAAGGCACCTCAACTCCTGCACTTTTAGGTGTATGTCTCCACGTAGGTCTCTGGAGATCAGGCACAAGGTTTGTCCCTGACTTTATCATCCATGCCGTATGTGAGATGTTTTGCTTGCAGACAATGACGTGCATCTGCCAATGACTCCCCAGATACATGCAAAAGACCTTTTGTTTCCAAGTTGCTTGCAGTCACAACTCTCAGCCCTGACATTTTCATTCCCGTGTATTCAGGCGCTATGAATAAATGTAGGCTGGAAATCAGAAGCGACAAGGGCCTGTAACAGCCTTCCTGTAAGAAAGATGGGAGTGAGGTATTTACTTTTTACATGGACCAGAGCAAGAAAAACATTGGATGGTGTGGGTGCCTGTGATGGCTGAAGGTTTCGTCACTGTGACCCACACGTTTCTTTCCAGTGCTGTGTTTTCTGTTTAGAGGAGAAAACAGATTCCCTTCCATTCCCACATTTCCAAACTGTTGGTGCCTTATGAGCGCTCAGTGCAAGTTTAAGTTGTTGGATGCTAACCTCCTCCCATCCTTAGCTCTCACCTAAGTGTGGTGATGCTCCATATTTAGATTAATCTGCCTGGTTAGGCTCGGGTGCCACTTCCATTTACATTGGCTTAGTCACTCTTGAGAGCTAATGGTCCGCTAATGCTGTCCTACAATTCCCTCTGTGAGTCCAGAAAGACAAGTTCCCAAACCACCCTCAATGAAAAGATCAGAGTAGCTCAGCATAACCACATGAAGAACTACAGGAGATGTCCGCAGATTTAAAAAGATAACATGAATAAGCAGAGTACCAGTGAAGGCCCATTAAATTGATTGTGACTTTGTAGCGTGATTAAAATCAGTTGGACAAGGGTAATCCATCTGTGCTGATGCAAAATAACTATTCCTGTGAGTTAATGGTGTGTTAAAGAACATGCAGCATTCTCGTCTTCTAAGAACATAGGAACATTTCGTTCGGACAGAAGGGCTGTCTAGTCCTGTACTCTGCCTTTGACAGCAACCAGCCGTGGTTACGTAGGACAAGGATAAAAAGAGACCTTGGGCTTACCCCAGGGGTAAAACTGCTACTTGTATTGTAGGAAGTGTGGTCATCTCTGATAAGGAAATATCTCTGGGTGAGCCAAGGAGAGAAACAGCTGAGCTGAGTTCCAGCAACAAAATTGAGATGTTATTCAAGTTAATGGAAAATGTGGATTTCCATGGGGCTGGAATTTCAAAACAAATTTTCACCCTTTGAATTTTTCACAGCAGACCTGTCTGTTTCTATTAAATCTCTCAAAATCAAAAGCTACTTATTTTTATCTCTCTCGGCTCTGCTCTCCTATTAAGAAAATCACCAGTGCCAGTGGTGCCAGGACTCTAAAGGTCTACAGGCTCAGGCTGTCTGTATATAAACCCAGCCTGCTTTTATTGCAATCTGAGACTGGAGGTGTCGTTCAGTTAGCTAATGAACTGATGCTGTATCTCTGAGACAAATGTTGAAATACAGCTTCACGTGTATGCACTTAAACCTGAAGACAGCAAGGGTTCGATGGTGCCTATTTGTAAATGAATGCCCAAGTATTGGGGCACTGTATGATTGCTGGCTCTCACGAAGAACGGGGGAAGCAGAGTCTCTGGTGGGCATGGATCGTTTTTGTGAGACCAGGAGAAGGTGGTGAGACTGCAAGACAACGTCGCAGGCTGCTGCAGCAACTAGTATGGAAACAAGGAGAAACAGTGCTGGAACCTGCCAGGCTCTGCTTCGCTTGTTTTAACTGTGTTTTACCGGGGATGGCAAATTCAGAAATCCTACCAGCTGTTTCAAGGCACAACTTGAGACAAAAACTGGAAACCAGTCCTTCTTGTACTTTGCTTTACTGTTTGTTTTGCCATGGCAGCTGTGCCAAACCTGTTTTCTGAGAGCCGGTTTGCCTGGGAATGTCTCCTACTACTTTCATGATCCAGACTGTGAAGAGTTTCCAGTAAACTCTCTAGCAAAGATTGAGGTGCTTTGTTTAATGTAAGCAACTTAATAGTCAATGGCATCATGAACTGCTTTCCATCTTACCATTTTGCCTGGATTAACATTTGTAATGGAGTTGGTGGCTTTAATTTCTTCTGAAATAGGTGCTTATCTACACCACCTACCTCTAGCCCTAGATCAGAATCAGGCGTTTGGCCTGATTCTACAGTGACTGAAACATACATTTAAGGTTAAAGTATGCGTCAGTCTTTACGTATCAAAATCCTCTGCAGCAGAGTGGTGATGGGCTGCATTCACAGTGCTTGGGACAGCTTATTTAATGTATGTTCACATTACGGGTAGGCTGTCCGGTTCTACCACGCTGGACCTTTTGCAGACAGTAAAAGCGTAAGTTACTTGTAAGGATGAAAAATGAATGAGCACATCTAAGAGATGATGTATCTAACTCGGCTGACAAATGAAAGGGTTCTGCAGCTCTGCAGCACAACGCGTGCTGATACGAAGGAACAAAAAAAAGTATGTTCAGTAATTCGTATTAGCGTCTTCATGCCCAATACCTGTAAGATCAATATTGCAGCAGGCTGAAATATGAACAAAGACAGTTTCTTTTTTATACCATTGAATACAATCTTTGTCTTTTAACGTCTGTTATGGCAAAACCAAATTAGCTACTTCTGCAAAAAGGAGTGATTCAGAAGCAATTACTAGTTTTTTGCTGTTTCCCTAGTTAGATTAAGGATACTTGGGCCTATCAGAGAAGAAAGCAGCTCTTTTATCTAGCTGTGAAAAAGGTCTTTGAATATATTTTTTTCCTTTGGGCATATCAGAACGATTGGTGATTAATGAGGGTCATGCTTTCAGACAATGTCTTTAATAATGTTACATATCAGAGAGATCTTAAAGGAACTGCATGTTGAAAAGAAGAAGTAGAGAACGGTTCGTTACAGGTTGTTACACAAGTGTTCTTGGGGAAGGGAGCAGGTAGTGATCTTCTAGCACAAAGGCAGTGGCAGAGCTCTCATTATCATTTCCAGAGTTTTCATCGGCTTCTCATGGTGCCTGTCACTAGCATAAACAAGAAACAAGCTTGGAGTCCCTCATAAACTGGAATATATAATGTGATAATTTCCTATTGGCATAGACTGAGAAATTAGTTTTCCACTATTCCTTAAACAGCAAAACAAAACAAAACAAAAATCCATTTTGAAGAATAAAAAGATGAATGCCTTGTGTTGGAATAAAGGGCCTTTTACCTTGTTTTGTCTTCTATGGCTTCCATAAATAACCGTTAGTTGTTAATACAAATAATAGGCAACACTGTAGTCTAGATACTTATTTGTATTTAAAATTGGGACTCTGAAATGCAACTGCTTGATGCACTCCGAGTCATTTTGAAACCAGAGAATGTTTCTGAATGAAGAGCACCACATTAGCCTCACATATTCAGAATTCAAATCCTAGAATTGCCTAAACCTGCGTTTTGGAGCCTGAGAGAGATGTTGAAACACTTGCGTGTCCAGGATAGCACCGAAAGTGGTTGGCCAGTGAGATGGAGTTTCAAAATCGCAGCTGGAGAGGAAATGCTGTATGGAAAGAAACGGCTGTATTTCTGAGGACCAGCCTTCAGATTAAATGCATAGCAGCTGCCTCTGGTTTGGAGGAGTCTAAGGAGCTGGGTTTTATACTCTGAAGCATAAGGTCTTTTGCAACCATTGGTTAAAACCTATGAAGAGTCTTGGGCCACATTCAGCCCCTGGATAGTCAAATATACACACAACTCTAACTCCAGTGGGAATTTCATGCTTGCTTCCCAGGCAAGACTTAGAGTTGCTAGTTAATATGCCTTCTGACATTTTAAGCTCTTCTTTCCTGTAGAAGTAAGAGGATTCACACATCAGAGAGCATTCCCAGCCCCGGCGTGCCCCGGCAACCACTGCTGGCCAAGTTCATTCACTGATCGCCAGGGACCAATCCACCTTCATGGAGTAGGTAGATTTAATTATCCAAAATAAAACCTTACAGATTCAGATGTGAGTAGAAATGAAGCGGCATTTATTATTGATGCCTTTTATTAAATATTTATGGAAGCCATAACTTTGCCTGGTATTTTAAGTATAGTATTTAGAGATTTATTTCTCTTTCTGCTCTTTTGGATTACTAACACAGATGTACTTTCATGGGCTTTGAATTAGCTATCTTGGCTCCACGCTAGCATCAATTCCATTTTCCAGAGAAAGCTTTGGGGTGTGATTCAGCTGGGCATTTATGTCCTTTTGTAGCATGATGTGTTGTTCTGACGAGAGCTAATGAGCCTCTGGATACTGCACATGTTTCCAGCTGGGTTAGGTCAAGACTTTCTAAAGATACAGTTCCCCAAATCTTCTTTTCCCAAACAAACTTGACGATAATACCAAGTAACAAAAAACAGTGCAGTAGAAAGTTTCAAATTCTTGCAAGCAATCTTTTTTTCACACTATCCATTTATCTATACGACCAGTACAGTCTGGGGAGTCTGGGAGATACTCAGCTATTCAGACATAGATGTCTGCTTTAGGGTGAGCTGAACTACTCTTGAGGCTCCAGTTGTCTTGATTAGGTCTCCATGGACTGAAATGGGAGTTTAGACACCCAGCTCATAGTTAGAAACTATACGCTGTAAGCCAAATCCCACCCAAAGTGTTCAACGTTACGACTCAGCACTGGGTTCAGTTGCCCACACGTAGGTGTCGGGTGCCATTTGAAATGCCCCTGGGGATCCCACTGGCACCTAGGGACCACTCCAGAAAGGTGCAAGACTCTCAGAGGTCCTCTTCCATATCACCCAGCCTTTGGTTTTGTGGCACTAGGTACGTACATTCAGATACTTGAATTCTGCTGTTAAATCCCATGTTGATTATGTTGCTCTAGCAAAATAGCTCCTTGAGATAGATGCTGTTCTTCAGTCACTCAAGCCAGGATAAATATGTGCCCTATATTTGGCAACCTTTTCATGATCAATACCCTACTACTGATTCTTCACAATTTTTCTTCTGGCTTATTTTTAATAATATATTCATTTTGAACATGTTCCTGCCTTTTTTTTTTTTTTTTTTTGGTATTTTCTTTTGGTTTATCTGCCTTATGGCTGTTTGTTTTGTAACTAATAACAGAAATATACTTCTAAAATTAGACATAAACTATCTTTATTTTATTTTTTATAACTATTTTTGAAATGTGTTTGGGTTTTGTGCCGATGTTATTATAGCTGTTTACTTAACATGATGCTTTTCATTCCACTAATAGCTGCTCTCCTGCAAGAGGAGCTAATTTTGCATAAATGAGTGTATAATTACAGACTCCTTTCAAAAATAGTGAAAATCTCTTCACTTTCAAAAAATGTATTAAATGATGTTGATTGCTTACATTTTATGCATAAAATTGAATCGAGCTATACGCATTTATTCCTTTAGGGCAGCAGAATGGACAGAAAACTACTGCAGTTATTCAGTGATATAAGGTAACATCACAGTTCATTTCAGCCCCTATATAGAACTGCCTGAAAGTTTTTTGGGTAAGAATAATGTCCCTTATTTCTCAGGAAATTTTCCTAAGGACATGGAGGTAAATTTTTATTTTCACTGAATTTTATCTAGTGTCTCATGATCTGAGAGAATTTCATGTATTGCCTCAAGATCTGAGGACTATCCTTCCAGTTATGATTTTCATACACATGATTATCTTCTCTATATCTAAACAATCATTTCAGTGACTGATACAAATTTTCTTGATGGGTTGGTATTTGTTGGGTTATTTTTGTTAACATATAAAACAAGCCACTGCCGCTGTGATGATCAGCTTTATGCATTACCTGTTGATTCACTCAATCTAAAGCTCATACGGAAGTTGCAGTTTTTTCATGGGACCGGAGAAGACTTTTTGAAGAACGCCAGAGCTGACAGACTGCCTGGTCCACGGATGTCAGTCTGTTAACTTCAGTCACAAGAGGATTAATTCCCAAATACAGGAGGCACAATATCTGCTTTTGTTTGTGGATTTGCCTCTGCTTATATGAATGGAGAAGATGTGCTAGAGTCATATTCAGCTTTCTTGCAATGCTGATGACCATGAAAGTCTGAATTTCAAGTCCTGTGGTATTTCCTCAAAGTTCATAGAAGAATTTTCTTAAGGAACAACTTCTATACATTGGTTTCAAACTCATTTTATTTAGAAAGAACTCCAAGTTGAATAGAAGATATCTCATCATTAAAAATATTGCTACTTCTTTAATGATCTAATTAGTTTTACCCGCCATGGTCAGCTTCATTGATTTCAATTAAAAAGAAAACGAAACGACCTGTCAAGTGACCTACTTCTTAATGTGTTCAGTAAGATCAAGGTTGGAGCAGCAAAATGTTTTAATGAACACAATCCTTGTTTGGTAAAAGTAAAGCTATTACTGATTTCTTATTGATCTGAAAAAGAAAAGACAAACTAGGTTAGAGGATATTTCGTGTTTGTCATTAAAAATCAATGAAACGAAGACTGGCCTGCTTTCTCCCTCTTGTGTTTATACTTGAAACAGGTTAGATCATTAGGGGAACAGTAATGGTCTAATTATTTAGACCATTCTTAATTCAAATTGTAGTAGTGGAACTTGCCTAACTATAAATAACAAAATGCCTTTATCTGCATAACAGGATCTGGGGAAATGGTGTGCTGGGAGTCAGACTATGGCCACAGAACAGTATTACTAATTTATGTCATCGCTCCACAAGTACCATGTAACATTAGGTTGAACGGGAACATCAGAGTTACAAATTAAAGAAGCTTTCAGATCAGACTTTGGTAATAAGTGAAATCTCCTCTCTTTGAAGAGGGATAATATTGTGAGATGTACATCACAGCTTGTGAACTGGTTGTCTGAAGGCCATCTTCAAGGCCCATAAAGCAAATAGCACATAGTGCTTAGCCAGATACTGCACTACAGAATATTATGGTGATGGCTATGTCTATACAGTTAAATAAAAGTGGTAGAAGGAGGGACCCTGAGCACTGGATCCCTGTGTGACTGTGATCTCTCACCCTAGCTCTGCTTTGGACCACTCCAGCTGACTCTTTCTAAGACCAAGTCTATGTAGGTGTCAGCAGCGTGGCTGCGAGCTAGCCACTGCCGCTTGGTCTTGGTGCCGGGGATTGCTCCTCAACCCTTTTTGAGTTCACAGTAGGAACATGGCCAGTGGGACTTCCTTGGAGCTCAGTCCTGGTAACCTTTTCTCAGGGATACCATGTTCTTGCTGCACTGTCACAGCAGTGTCAGTAAAGTACTCTTCTCAGCAATGATGACTTTTGTGAGTAAGGAACTTTTGGGCTCAGCTTACAGACAGGTCAAGGAGATCAACTGAACTGCTCTATGACCTTTCTAGCTTCTTTGACCTAGAGGCTGTTTGTCTCAGTGATCTCAGTGCAATGATATATCATAGAGAAATACATGTTACTCTGTGTTGGTGGTTTTCTAGCCTTTAAATGCATTGTTTTCTATTTTCATCTTCATCTTTTGTGTAAAAATCCCCTAGCACAGCACTACCATTAGCCTTAGCCAGGAGACTTGTCTCGTTCTACATCGAAGGGCTCTGAAGAGCTGAGGGACACAGCTCACTGTTGTACTTTCTGAAGTACAGAAACAGGTTTTGTTTTTTCTAATTCATGCCTGCAACTTAAAATAAGCTTAAAACAATAATGACTCAAGCCGCCTTCTTTAGGCAGACAATCAATCAGACTTTGAATGACTGTTGTGCAGGTGAAATCTATTTTATTTTTGCTGATGTATGCTATCCTGTTTTCCACCATTTATATTCACGTGTGTAAAGTACTATCTTTTGTCAGGGTATACCCTTTAGGCTTTATATGTCACTTTATATGTCCCTGATGGTTTTAGACATTTTGTTAAGTAAGTCTTATCTATGGCCATTTCGGTTCGGCTGCAAAATCCCTGAGTAATCTTTCAATAAAAATAACATTTCTGCATATAAATTCTTCTGAAGCCTGTTCAATCAATAATTTGATTACAAAGTCTTCACACTCTTTTTGTAACATGGCCATAGCCAGGATTAGACCAGCAAATTGGTAATTAGAAGGCTGAACTTTTTGGCTTAGATGTTATTGGATCAGTTTGATAAACTCAGCTTTGCAGAAGCACAATAAAGTGATCAGTGAAAGAGAACTTTCTTGTTCTATAATGAATTTTTACACCAAAATTCAGGTGACAAAGTATAGCCTGTTGAAGTCTTATTATTATTACTATTATTATTGTAAGCTCCATTAACTTCTTATGTGCATGACTGCAATGTCAGATACAAAATAGGCTAGGCAGATGTCCTGCTCTGCATTTTTTGAAATGTGACATGTAGTTAGGTTACTTTCCTAGCAGTCTTCTGGGAAATCAGTGCATCTTAAAGCCAGATGGTTAGTATCATTTGTCACGTATCTTAAGTTTCTGCTTAAATAAATGCAAAAAGGCCCTTCAGAAAACAAAGCCTAGCGTTCAAAACACATAGGCTGTAGTTTCTATGGTAAGACAGATAGTTATATAGCATTGAATGCTATGAATATCATGCTGGTGCAACAATACTGCTTGACTCATGGTGTATTTTGCTGGAGTGGGTGTTTGGTAACTGAGGGCTGCTTCCTATATGAAGTACTAGCAATGAAGCTGTCTCACTCTGTGTGTGGGAATACTGAAGAACTCACAAGAAACTTGTAAAAAAGAACGGGAACAATTATTTGCGAAAGAAAGGAGCAATTGGTTACAAATAACATGAGAAAGAATGCTAGTAATCTACTTAGTAGTACAATAAAACATATGAATGGTGCAATAATTGACACCGGAGAAAAGCCTCGTCTGCAACTGCTGTTCTAGACATATCCTTCTCCATTTCTTGTAAAGTGCAAAGGATGCTGTGTTTATCCCTGGAAAGAAAGACTGTAGGCATTTCAAAATTTTTTACTCTCCATCATGCCATTCTGCAGTTTGCTGTTTGACCTAGTCAAACATTTCACCTGGCAATGACCTAGTTCAAGGCAGTAGCCTTATTCTCAAAGTGTATTTGATTTTACATTTAAAGGTCACATGCTGAGTTCCTTCTGGGACTTCAAGTCTGAAAATTAACCCCTTGTGAAAGTATTTTAAAAATTAAGAATTTAAGAATTAATCAAGTATTTTAAGAATTCTGGACATATTTTATTAGCAAAATAAAATGACTTTATTTCTACTTCAAAGAAGCGTCTGGACGATGCTCTTAGTCATATGGTTTAGTTTTAGGTAGTCCAGCGAGGAGCAAGGAGTTGGACTTGATGGTCCTTATGGCTCCCTTCTAACTTGAGATATTCTATGATTCTATGAAATGAATTTTCCAATACAGTTCTCTCTGTGACCATACATTGTTATTTTGATGTGACTTAAATAGCTACTTCTCTTGGGACTTCATAGGGATCTTAAATATGTACACAAATATACATCATACTGAATTAAGTACAAAGTAGTGATCTAATTCCCATAGAAGACTGAAAATTCCCTCCTCAGTGTTTAATACCTCTTTGGTGCCCCAAATGTGAAGCTATAGGATCACATACTGGAATCTAGGATAAGAATTTTAGTTGCCCTCCTCATGTGAAGAGGTAATGAACATCAGGTGTAAAGTTAAAAAAAAAACACAACCAAAAACCCAAGAAAAGAAAAAAAGAGCGAACCTCAACTTTTTTTTATACTTTTGAGAGAAAAGTCGATAAAATTACTTCACATGCTGGTCCTTGTACGGTGCTCTGTCATCCTGCCACTGTTACGGTCCTTACTTTAGGAAGCGCAGTGTTTGAAGCGGTTCACTGTGTTCACCAGAATCTACTGGTGTAATGTGTGCTGGTCTTGGCATCCCTGTTGCATGAAGACCTGTTGGGAACATTGCTAAAGCAGAAACAACCAGTACTTGGGGATGGGCTGTAGCAGGGAAGAAATTTCCCTCCCTTCTTGCCCTTAACAATATGGGGGATGTGAAATGTCCCAGAGAACACTATATCTGGTTAAGTGTTTGTTTTTCAGTTGTATAAATCTATTTTCAGCTATGAACTCTAAAACAACTTACTCGTCCCTTCCTCCAACTCTCTCTTCACCTGAAAAAAGAAAGAAAACCAACTCATAACCTTTAAACCCTAAAAACCAGCCTGTCCATAACACTCTGCCCTTCTGCCCTCTCTATAAAGCAGTGTGATGAGTTTACAAGCTCACATTGCAGCTAGAAACTATATCCTATACATGAGTAAGGAAAGGTGGGTAAGGTGATTTGTCTGGAGGGCAGTGCCAGAGACAAATCTGATGGTGGGCATAGAGGAGAGCAGGGTGGTGGGAGGCTGCGTCCGCACAGGGGATGGTCCTGGCTGCCCCAGCGGGAGCTGCTGGCGGTGCTGGCTGGAGCCACGTCTCCAGCCCTGAGCCCGGCCGGCTTGGACTAGCCGTGTTTATAGTGCTCTTATGGCAAACGTCTTCCTGTATCTTTAGAGTAGTTTACTCGTGACATCCGAAACAGCTTGGTAAAGATCTCCATTTCCTATTCTCACATTTCAATGTCCCTAGCCCTGGAGGACAATTTGTCTTTATCCCCTAAATATTTTTTCCCATCCTGTCCCTGATGGCTCTAGGTCCAAACAATCTCTGACTGATGAATCCTGCATGTTGGGCTAGACAGGTGGAATGGTTTGCGTCCTGTGACTGTTTCTGAAATGCCACAAACGGTACAATGCCACAAACCCAAGGTGACTGTATGAGTGATGCTGCCTGTTTGGACAGAGCACTAATGCTGTGAAGAAGTCACCAGACAGACAAATCAACCTTCCTTTGTATTTGTTTAGTTTTAAGAAATGTACAGTGCACAGCACTTAAAATGAACGTGGTGGAGGCAGAAACTGGGAACAAAATAGATGGGCACAGAACAGGATAAAGGACATCTCTTTTATTGGGTTAGGTTCTCACCTAAAAACCACAGGATGCACAGGCAGCAGGCACTCCAGAACTCGACAATTCATCTCAGACTCGCAGAGCTCCTTTGGCTTACCCCTACAAGCTGCATTTGTATCATTCATCCACAGGAAGGGTGGTACCCAGTTCCTCTGGTTTTAGGGTCCTTTGCCCTCCCACTTATCTTGCCAGGAAATAGTGTGGGCTGACTGGAGATGAGGTTTATAACTGATTTCTAAATAATAAGCAAATTCTCTCTTGTCAAGCAATGATACGGGCCAACTGCTGTTATTAGAAGAATGTTGACAAAAGCATTCGAACAATATTTCCTTTTTATATTTACTTAGCATAGAGCAAAGTGAGTAGCAATTAATAAAATCATAGATAAGTTAGTATTTCAGCTTACATCATGATCAAAAAAAGTTTATGTACTTCTTGTTAATTCTCTTATGGCTGTGTGGTCCTTGTGGCTAACTGGTGCCGGTGGCCAGGAAACATTCCTGTGTCAAGCCATGCCATCCCACTATCTGGGAGGTTTCCTATGTTTTCACTGCCAGTATGGCCCCTTTATCAGCTTGATTTCTTTATTATCTCCCAGCATTAGCATTCATTACATTAAGACATAATTTTGCCTTTGCATAAACAACAGTAGATGTATATATCATTTTTATTACTGATGCTAGTTGAAAATCTACAAAAGCCCTGAAGTCACTTAGGTCAGTTTTGGCTTTCATTGTCTTATTGAAGTACTGTGGTTTCCTTCTCATTCTCACTCCACGGAAAAACTACTCCATCAAATGGTGGCTCTCAACAACAAAGACTATGCGAGTTCTATACATTTTAATTTCTACGTTTAAAGTCTAGGGGTTAGAAATCAGCTTTTGACTTAAGTCAGGTTCTCATTTAGACAACAATGCTTTGAATCAGGTTTTTTTTTTTTTTCTGGGGAAAGATTTGTGCTGTAAAATGGGATGCCCTTGTTTTGGGTTCTGATGATGCTGGAATCTCCTTGTTATGTCCATCCAAAATTTTCTTGAGAACTTCCATGGCTGTTATCCTCTGAGAAGTTAATTGCACATGACCAGATTGTAGACTGGGATGATAAGGCGCCCAAAAAGCCTACTATGAAACCTAGTTCAGGGAAGTTTTAGTATTACTGATCTTTGTGACTATTGAAGCACATGATGAATTTCCTGAAAAATGAGGATACAGGGCAAGACAGCCTCTCTAGGTAGCATTTCGGCTTATAGTCTGTGTTTCCTAGTGTACACTCAGAATGTGTACTTTATAAATTATCATAATTTCCATCTCTTCATTAACTGCATGACACTGACCATAATTTTTATTTCACTTATGAAGATGGAACAGGTGTTATCCAAACTTCTCTTAAGTGGATCATCTAAGCCAAGTCTTCTAGATAGTTTATTTTTTACCAGATAAACAATATTAGACCATTTTTGTATCTCCTTTGTAGGTCTGCTGATTTTTTTTCTTAATATGATGCTGACTTTATCTGGACAGAAGTTAATTACTTTTTTGATAAATAATTTTTGCCAAATGCATGCTCAGAAAAGCATGGGATTAACACTCTGAACTCACAGTTTGCAAAAGGAAATGCAAACACCTTCATAGTCAGGAAAATCCTCACTGGCTCAGCTGCAAATGGGATCTCACACCACAACTAAAAGACCGGCGTGACCCTTTCTAGCAGTTGTTGGGACTTCGTCAGTCATTGCACACACTTTTGAGTCCCCACTAACTTTGCATGGGAAAATGCGAAGTTTGAATAGGAATTGTTTAGCAATGCCGGTCACTGAAAATCACAGGTAGAATTAAGTAGGTGTGTGCTAAAACCAGTTCCATTATTTGTTACAACTTAAGCGGCACGTCTGTGTCAGGTGTGGGCCTCTCCGGTGTTCCCAGACTGTACACGACATGGAGTAGAGGAGTAAGGGAACAGTTCACACCAGCAGTTGCACAAGGCAGCCCTTTTTTTCTAGACTCTTAAAGATTTTGGTTTGGTTTTTAATGCATCCTGCCAACGATAAGTGAATACTCTTTCAGTTTTTCTTTCAGGAATTGTCTCTTACGCCTCTACAGAATTTGTACGCAGAGAAATTCACTTCATAAGTCAAGCAGTCAGTGACAAGCGAGTATGTCCCATCCCTTTTAATTCTCCATGGTCAACTAAAACAGAGCAAGATTTACAAACCAATCTTTTGTGTTTTATTGTCAGCCACTGATGCTGTTATTAAAAATACGTACACTGGTTTTCAAACCAACAGCTGGGAATTTCCTGCAGTTTGAAGTGTTAATTATAATGCACGATATCTTCATTACCTAACCCTGTGCTTGACCAGGCTAAGTTTTGATTTTTTTTAAAACAATATTACACAAGAAACAGCTTCACCCAAGGCTTTTGATAGTCCCAGAGAGTTCTGTCTATGAACATTTCTATCTATGTTCAGAGGCACAGATTGGGGTGAAGGCCTTACAGCACCATGTGCATCAGGGCTTAGATGTGTTTTCCTCCGTAGTGTTTGGTAGGCACATGAGGTAACCGGAAAGACATCATGTGTAGTCCTGGTCTTGGGAATACACGGTAGCAGATGTAGCTGAAAGGCAAGTTTTAAGGTAAGTGTCCTTTTCTGATCACCAAGTTTGGGGCCTAACTTTTCTTTTTCTTCAACTTTTTCTCTTTTTTTTCCAAATTTGTCCTCCTTTTGGACCTTATTTGCTCCACCCTTGCACCCCCTTCCCGTTAGTCTTTCTTGAGATATCAGAAAGCTTCGATTGCTCATGGGGCACAATGTCCTGACAAGCAAAGGCACTGATGGCACACCACTGCTTGACTCTAATAGTGTGGAGAGGTTCAGTTATGCAGATGTGCTCCTTGCTCTTGTAGAGCAGAGGTGTCTGATGGTGGGTGGGTGGGCGGGTGGGAAGAAGACGATGCAGGCAGAGGGAGAAAGGCATCTCTGACGAAGGATGAAACTTGCTGGAGACAGTTTTAGGAACCAGCTGAAGAACAGGAGTGTTTCTGATATAGTTCTCCACAAGGGAGTGGGATTACCTCCAGCTCATCTGTGACCACAGTTGAGGAGATTATGAAGGCTACCTGTCTTCTCTTTCCAAGTCAGTCCCTGTGAGTCAGTCTTGGTCATTTGGCTGGAGATTTACATCGCTGCCGTTTCAACCCTAACTCTTCACTGGGGAAAGCTTCCATACCAACTCTGGGTCCAGCATGTGAATGGCAGGACCTCTCCAGATCGCAATACGCCCTGGGGACAGGGAGGGGAGGTCACTTGCTCTATTAATGCTGATAAATAAAGGAGGCAGGGACCAATCCCTGATGCCAATGTCATGTGGCATTAACTGTTTTATATTCATTCCATACATACATACATATATTCAAGCTATTCATACGGCTTAGAGTTTTTCCCTGGTGGAACAAATTGGCTGTAAACATAGCTACCCTGGGTTTCCTTTGGGACACAGGTAGTGCCCCTGAGATATAACTCACCTTTTGTGCCTAGGGAAGTGTGTTTCAGTTCAAAATATCTGAAATAGAGTCTGAAGTCTGTGTTGCGGTCTACTGGAAACGTATTTTTTCGGTATGAAACTGAAGATATGTCTGGTATGACTTGGGGTATGGCGTAAGGTGGGGTGGGGGGGTTTGAAGGTGTTGAAAAAGAGTTGAAGGAGTTTGGAGGAGCCCACACACAAAGGGACTGGAAGAAGGCTCAGGAATG
>NW_009617015.1:19739-20867 GCF_000690535.1 Cariama cristata
GATAAGTGGCCTTTAATACCCTTGTGCCCTCCTCTTAGTTTCCCAGACCCTTCTACTCTCCTTGTTATCTTCCTTCTCCTTCCCACTGCTGCAGACTTCTTGAACGCCCAGTCCCTCCCAGGACATATTCATCAGTATTATTCAATTTCTTCTTTAGAAGAACTTGAGCACCTTCTTTTCTGCTATGCCTTTATTTTTTTTGTACAGCTTAAAGCCTTTCCCCCAAAGCCCTTGCTCGAGAAGATTGCATCAAAACCTTTGTCTTTCTTCCTTCAGCTTTCAAACCCTGGGTGTGAATTGATGATAGCAGGATGAGAAGCAGCTGCCCTGAATGCTACCCATACTACCCATCTCATATTAAAGACCTACAAGTCAAAAGTTTGAATGACCTTTCATCTTCAGTGTGCTTGTGAAGCGTGATCCCTTCTGTTAGTGAGCACTGATGAGAATTGTGCTCTCTCTTTTCCCTCCAGGTGAGCACCCACTCCGTAGCTAACATAAAAGCCAGACTGTTAGAATAACTTTGGTGACGATGAGAGCCATGAGTTAATCCCAAATGCCACCAAAACAAATGAGTGAAACTTGCCATTTTTAAGGAAAGCTTTTTTTGTTTTCCTTCACTTTTTGTTATATATGTACTTCTCCAGAATGCTGTTTGTCAACTTTGCCTTGTTCAAATACTCCCAAATGTGGAACACTGATGCTAACCACACATCCATATAAATTTTAAAGCACTTAAATTAGTTGATGAGGAAGAGTGAGCACGCTTTTAATTCCAGTACAAGTGGCACTCAGCTATAATAATAAGCGGGGAAGAGAATTATTGGAAGCATACCTTTCTTTTAGTACAAGTATGCTAATCGCTTCTCGGTCTGGGAAAACTCTAAGCACTATTTTAGCAGCATTTCTTATCAAAATTGCTTCAACATTTTAATTAAACAGCATAAACATCTCCAGGTCTTTTAAATTGGTGAAACACTCCTTAACAAGTATTTTTCTGGCTCAGAAGATCCCCGTTGGAACTGTTTCAAGGATGCAGACCTGGCAAACAGGAAGGCAGGAGGCTGGATCCCCCCCCAGGGTTTTGGAGCTGCAATGTCTTACGGCAGGGGGGGGGGGAGGGGGGGG
>NW_009617015.1:20898-28298 GCF_000690535.1 Cariama cristata
AGGGAACCACTCTTCGCAGCCATGCCCGCTGCTTACTCCTCTCACCCTCTTTTTGCTAAGGTAAATTATCTCTATGTATTTTTGTGTTCAGCACTCCCTTACCCTGAATTTCTTGCTGTTGTAAACAAAGTCCAAGGAAGCTGCTAGCGCTTGTGGCAGCGTTAACACTTAGACTCTTGACGTTGTGGCAAAGCACCTAGTTTTACACTGTTCAGAGAGATATCTGGCCCCTCTAAGAACTACTGTTCAAACAGAAGAAATACAGCATTGCTTTTCCTCTGATGTACAGCCACAAGTAAAGGAAGTGATCCAGTTCATAACCTGCTAAACCCAGGCACTTTTTCAGTAATGTAAAATAATGGTGCTGTTGGAATATGAATATATTCACATTAAACACGTGGTTGTATTCTGTTTTCTGTGCTTCTCTCACTTACAGTGAGAACTGCTATTTGATTTTAACACATTGATACACTTTACCTGAAATCCCTTGGTTAGTGATCAGTCATCCCACTGAAAAAGGACTGCATGCATTATATTCATCTAGGAACCTTGTTACCCTATACACATGATTGAGGGTTGTGGTGCCAGACCTTTGGGAGGAAAGTCTGGAGACAAGGTGTGAACGTATTTAATAAAGAAGACAAGCTACACCAGAAATAGATTTTTCATCCTGCATAGTATGTGAGATTTAGGAGCGCGTAGTGAAGGACACCATCTCCCAGCTGCTTTAGTATTTTTCCTGTGTATTGCTTTATATTACTTTGCAATAGATTGCATTATTTCTCATTCCTTTAGGAAATGACATGTTGGATTTCATTTGGCATGGTCCACTGAAAGCTGTGTCTGATGGGTGACAGATCTCACATTCACAAAAGGCCTTTAGGTTTTAAAAGTTGACTATTTTATTCAGGTTCAGAAGACAGATTACTCAGTATAATTCCAAAGGCATTAAGATGAGTCACCTTTTTCCTTTAAATTCCTTGTTTATATGCTGTACCTTCCTGCTGCCACATTGATGTTTATATTCCTCCCACGTTTTGAAAAGGCTTCAAGGAGATACCTTACTATGGTCGGGAAGTCCAAGTTCTCCGCTACCCAGCACTCTGCTTCCAAAGGCAGTCTCTGGGCATCCCATAATGAGCTTATTGAAACACATTCTCTGCAGCTGCTTGTGTATTTCTTTACAAATAACTCTATGTTGTTGCACAGAAATGGGATTTTTTAATAATTGTTTCTTTTTTTCCCCAGAAAACATTAGACTGAATCAGATGTAGATGTTACAAAGTTCTGAAGGAAGTGAAACAACACAGAACTAATTAACATTCAAACGTTTATGGCTAGTGTAACGAATGGCATTAGAGAGAGCACACGAATGCCTGCTAAATTACTTTATACACAAAGAAATAAAATAGAAGCATTATCTTGAGAATCTTTACCATAAAGATATATCGTTTGGCTGAATCACGTGGAACAAACATCACCTCTGACATTTGCGTTATCAGTGTGATTTTCAGAGGGATATTTCAGTTCTTTTGTTTTCCCTCTGATTTCTCTAGTGGCCATTCCTTAGGCTGTGTCTTGATCTAATGGATAATATAAATCCCATGATTCTTCAAAAGTAGGAAGCGATGCCTTGCAGCCTGTAACCACTTTTGCCATATCACTATTCAAAAGACCGTATTTGTCTGTGCGCAGTAGCCACTCCTGCTAACCAGCTGGTCTGAATCTGCCTGCTATTCAGGGCTCACTCTCTTGCTTTTAGCTTTTCTTGGCCTCCTATTTTCTGTCACAGAGCAAAACCTATTTAGAACGTCCATCTTGACTCCAGGCAGGTCACAAAACGGCAGTTTATAGGACAAAAAAATTTACTGCTAGATTTAGATTATCCATCTGTTTTCAGGTTAGCTTAAACTAATTTTTCAAGACAACAGATTTTTAGCTTTGACTTCATAAGGAAACAAAGCCTATAAGCTTACATGCCATACCCACACATACACACATGCTTGTGTGCCTGTCGGTACTCCAGTAACTCTTGAACATTTTTGCCGATTTCGACCAGGTTGACAGAAATTTGAAAATGTAAATATACTACATTCCTGCAAATTTCATGCAATTCTGTAGTCTGTAGGAGGAGGGGAACAGACCCTATCAGTGCTATTACAGAGAGAAAGATTGCTCATCTTTCATTAGACAGTAGAGAATCACCTAGTACCTCCCTTGTAAGGTGCAAATCAGTAAGAAACCAGGTGTCTGATCCAAACTCTACTGTTTCTGCTGCTTACAAACTTATTTTTTCTCACCTTTTTTTCCTCTGGTAATGTAAATGGGTGGCTAAGTGGAAATGATTTATGTATGTTAGTCTGCAGTCCATCCCAACGCAAATCATTTGGGCTATAGTGAGCATTTTGCTGCCACTCCTGGTTTTTACACAAATGGCATAAGTATGTTCTCCTTCTCCAGCCTTTCCGTCCTGCTCTTTTTTGTTGCATGCATAAGACAATTTTTCATGTTTCTCAACAGATGCTTGTTATCGACTCTCATTTTTCACTGATCTTCACAACATTTTCTTTGTTCGGTCTAGGCAGAAGGCAAATCCATTGTTATCTTCTGAGAACTGCTGCCTTCTAAGATGTCTGTCACCTCTTCTCAGAGACTTTAGATCTCCCCTACTTAACATAAAAGGAGGAAGGCGGCATTTTTTAGAAGGGTAGGTATCCATGCAGATCTCCATTGAAAAAAACACTTCACATTATCAGGAATAATGGCGAAAAATGCATCTGAACATACAGCTGGGTGACCTCAGAAAGCTCTGTACTGGTAGGGAACGCGTGGGTAACCACGGTGGTAAGAGTCTGCCTTGCTGCTGATGTTTGGGAGCAGTAAAGCCTGTGACGAGCAAGAGAAAAATACTTAGGGGATAATCCCTTTGTGAAAGGCAAATAAGTTAGTGGATTTGTATGATTAAATCCTACCTCTGCTGCATAAAAAAGAAGGAAGTCTTGAGAGATTGCAAAAAGAGTTGAGTGAGAAAACTTTGCTGCTTGAGAACAAGACTGAGCTGCCACTAAAGTGGTGCTCAGGGAGCCAGTCCTGCCTGATGGTGACCCCTCACAGATGCATCCCTTTCTCTTTTGCTTTTGCGTCTTGGCTGGAAAGGAGTGGGAACACAGGTGAAAAGTAGCAACATCTCCTGCTCTACACCCAAAACAGAAGGGACGTAAGTTTTCTCCTGTTATTTTTTGCTTCTCTCGCCTTCTTTGGATTAGTGATGTTTTTACTTTGATTAAATAATGATGAAAGCAGCCAGCCTTTCTGGGGACATGTGCATAAGTAGCATGTGTATCTTTTTGAGACATTCCCAATATTCAAGCAAACCCAGAACAAATTAGGCAACTAGGTCTAATTTTGTGCCTTTGAATTAACACAGCCTGGACTAGGAGTCGTCCCACACAAGGCTTGGCATACTCAGACATGGCTCCTTCTCCCTCAGTCTACCATTTCTTAAATGGAAGATCATCTACCCCTGGATGGAGGCAGCACCCATTGGTTTCAATAAGAACTGCCTGGGTACATCTCTGGGAAGCATCTGGCCACTAGTGAGAACGTAGGGACATAGTATAACAGATTGTTCCTGTTCTCCTAACTGACTCGGTAGCCAACATGTGCAAAGTATTCCAATTTGCTAAACATCTCACCAAGTCATTTTCTCAGAATATGAACTGACGTCTCTCAGAAATAATCTTGTCTGTTTCTGTGAGCTGTTGCAAAGAGTGAATGAAGGTATTTCACTTATCTTGAGTGGAAATGCCATTATTCCCAAATTTGATTAGATGGAAAATCCAGACAGCAAATTGACATACATTTTATTTTAGCATATGAGTTTATCAAAGAAGAAACAGTCTGTGTGTGTTGGAAGAATGCAAAAGACCATTTGCCATGTCTGACTATTTGTATAAGCACTGCCAGTTTAACTACTATGCTCGAGCAGTACCATCTGTCAGATCAGCTATGAGGCATGTGTTTGTATCACAATAAAGATCTTATGATAGTTTCTGTTTCATCTTAAACAAAATGGGGAGAGAAAAAGGTGACTGCTGCCTCACAGGTGCCAGACCTTGGTTTGAGGACTCTGTTCTGGGGCACTGCAATTTCCATCTTTCCCCCAGAAAAAAAAAAAACCAAAAGAAAAGGAAGACCACTCTTCACAACTCTTTCCAGCTTCCTCATCATCCCCCAGGACAAGTAGATGTTTCAGACATTTTCCATTTTGAGTAGCAGCTTCTGAACTCACCTTTCCTTTGTGCGGTGAGAGCTAGGAGCTGATGGGACCAGTGGGATGAGCTTTCCCTGTGGTTTCTGGCACTGCTTGGGCTGTGGTGGGTGCTCAACTTCTGACATATAACATCAAGCTTTCAAAGGCATCGCTGAATTATTTCCTGCATCTTTCACACCTGGTTTTCAGACCCAAGATTATTTGCTCACGGGTCTCATAGTCTGAGTTTAATTTAATTTGTTAATTAATATGTATTTACAAAAATGTCAAGATATTTCCCTTTTCTTCTCCTTTTACCTGCAGGAGAAAGATCATTTATGTCATAAGAAACTGAAAAATTTTCTCTCTAAGGGTTTTCCCTAGCAGAGGAGGAGTCCTAAATGGACTAGTACAATGTGCTAAAATCATCACTAGGCCCATACTCTGTAAATAAAGACTAGAATTGCATGCTGCAATAACTTATGCCTGGTGAAAAGTCTTGTTAGGGCCATAAATTTACAAAAATTAATTATCCCCTACGCTTCTAGGTCTCTTCCACAGCTGGCCCTAGAATTAGGCTGCTGTAAAGAAGAGAGGCAAAGTTGCATCTGCTCATATACAGGGAAATGGCTCCAGTGTGGGTGCAAGAATGGGGCATGGCATCAGGGCCTTGGCACATGAAATAGGTAAGCTCCTAAACAGGTTCCTGTGTTTAGGATCATTAGGTCTTTCTGTGCCTCAGTTTGATGTCTAAGTAACTGAGGAAAGAGCACTTCCACACCTTATTATTCAACAAAGTACTACAAAGTATTTTGAAGAAAGATGAAAAGCAGATGTTTTCTGTGAGGATATGATCTTAAATAAATCATGAAATCTTTTACCAAATCTTTTTGGCTCCACTGACACTGGTCAGTGACAATGTCTTTAAGGTCACAATGCATGACACGAAAAGACAGTCTGGGGTATGCGAGGAAGCCGCCCATTACCTGGTGTGCCAGACACAGCACTCTCTTTTCCCTGGCTCTTTGCTCCCTCTGGTCTTTGCCTTGAGGCACTCCATCTGTTCCGTGTAGATGGAGATGGCATGGCCCTTCCCTCTGATAGCCATGGGCCTCTGGAGCTGTGCCTAAGGTCACCATGGGCAGGCCTCTTGTGCCCCTAGTAAATCATCAGTGGCTTCCATGCTGGTGTTTGCTCCCGTGGGACTGCCAAATGGCACTGGTTGGCAACCTTTTCCATGATAATGCTAAACGCACAGGCTAATCGCCTCTCTCTTTCCACAACAGCACCTGTTTCCCTGAAAGTAACACGGTTCCTGCTCACTTCAGCAGGCAACTTCCTTCTCAAGCCTTTTGAAGAGGTTATATGTTTCAGTTGCAATACTTTGTACAAAGCATATTGGAACAAGCTAACCTTTAAGAGAATTTTGTTGACCTGCAGTAAGTTCTTTTATAATTAAATCTGGCACACTCCAGCTACAGGTTCTGAGTCACCTCTTAACATCACAGCAAGGAGCTCTTGAGACCTCCAGCCCTTTAAAATTGCAAAAACATTTTGCAAGACTATTTTCTGTGTTGATTGAGTTGTAGCTACCTTGGGAAAAGTCTCTGGAACCTTGAAAAGAAACCATTTTTTGTCAGCTCAACGTGACACTATAAAAAGACTGAGTATTAGGAAATGGTTTCATTAAAAAGGAAAAGAAGTCTTACTGAAACTTTAAGATGTGCCAAGTCCCTATTGAGAAGACCTTTCACTTACCACAAATGAGATAAATGAAAACATCAATGTCATATTAGGTAAGCAACTATACTGAAAGAGTGAGTTTGAAGAGTCAAAGGACCCACTGGGAAAAGCAGAGCATCTCTTCAATGGGCTGAAGAAATGAAGAACATTCTTCAAATGGCTGCTTTATCGGGATGTCAAAAGGCCAAGCCTTTATGCTGCAATAATTTATGGATATCTCCTGTTTATAGGACAAAGTGAAACAGAAAAACTTAATCATATTTCTGCTGGAGGAAGAAAAGACTCAGTCACTGTTCTGTGTAAAAACTCAAATTAATTTTAACTTGATTGCCATCTGTATTGCTACTGAGTATGAATAAGTAGGCAGAGGTGCACAGTGTAACTTTGGAATCATGCTTGCCAAAGACAATAGCAGCAGGAGCTCAAAAAATACATGGCCCTGTATTTCTTAGCATCCTGCGAAGTATAAAGCCCTAATTCTCAAGCTCTTCCCTCCAGGGAAGGGGTTTGAAGTAATTGCAATCTGGTCTCTTCAGCTTTTCTTTCCATTTTGGCTATCATATACATAATATCATCGTGATTAATGAAGACATCATCATGCACTAAAAATGTTGCATTTGACAAGTGCTCCAATTAATGCATCAAGTGTTATGCTCAGTTCAAATTCCCTGAACTATGAAGTTCACTTGAAAGCAACGTCCTTCTTCTGGGCAAAACTCCCAGCTTTCATAGCACTATTGTGATTGCTTTAATGGAGAGGGGAAATAATGACCATCCTCACCCCCAGCTGCAATTTCTGGGGCTTTACCATTAAGCCACAGTTAGAATCAAGAAAATGTATTTCTAGATTTATTTTTGTGCAACAATAGTGACTTCTGGTGGGTGCTTAATCTAATCCTAAACTCATTTCCCTGTCTGATATCCCAAAGAATGAATGACTCTACTGGACTGTCTAAAGAGCACAGCCAGAATTAATTTGGAGAACTAAGTCACTGTTGTGCTGTAGTACAAGTAGCACATTTTTCCTGTTGGTACCGTTTTAAATTATGACTTAGCCAATATTTGTGCAATATTTTGTCAAAATTTTTTTTCTTTTTTATTCTTGTATTAGAAATGTGTGGTGGATTTGACCTTGGCTGGCTGCCAGATGCCCACCCAGCCCATCTCTCACTCCGCCTCCTCAACAGGACAGAGGGAGAAAATAAGATGAAAAAGCTTGTGGGTCGAGATAGAGATGGGGAAATCACTTACTAATTGCTGTCACAGGCAAAATAGACTTCACTTGAGGAAGATTAATTTAACTTATTGCCAGCTAAAAATAGATAGTGTGTAGGATGGCAAAAAACAAAAATAAAACTAAAAAACCCCTCCTCCCACTTCTTCCCAGGCTCAGCTTCACTCCTTC
>NW_009617016.1:0-1169 GCF_000690535.1 Cariama cristata
TTTTATTACTTTAGTTCATCTATTTAAACTGAGAGTTTCATTAACTCCATTAGAAATGAACTACTGAAAAAAGGGCAGGAACAGAAGTGAAAGAGGTGCTGATGCTCTGACCTGCAGCACTAGCACACACACAAAGAAAAAAGGGCAATACCTTGTGATGCTATGTACACTTGCATTTCCTCCCTTACACCATTCTCTAGATAAAACTGTGTTCTGGATTCCTATCAGATTTAAAAAAAAAAAAAAAAAAAAGAAAGAAAAAGAAACAGCTGGATCAAGAACTTTTCTTTCTTTCTCTTTTCTTTTATAAGCTTGTGTGAAAGCTCATTACCATCTACCAGCTATTTTTGCAGGGAATAAGCTAGGGATGCTTTCCAGTTGTTAAAGGAAAAGTCTACCTGGTATTAATCAGTATTACCTGGAATGAGATCTCATCCCAAATAAGAGCTGAAAGAACAAAAATGAGTTTTCTCATTAGTGGAGAAAGCCTCTGCCAGCTGAGTTTGAAACAGGTGAGCATGTGCCTACACTGTTCCACCTCTTGGGTTGACAAACAGCTTTTCCATCTCCAAATCAGATGCTGCATCTAATTTGCCATAACACCAAATTCATTCAAGTGTGTGCTTCTGTATGCATACACCTGCATGTGGAGATTTTCTTTTCAACCTAAACAGCTAGATACACTGTGTTATAAGAGAGCATTTAACCATGTTTACTGATTTTAAAACATGCCGAGCAATCCTGAGGAGTGAAACACTCCGGCTTTTCCTTCTCTGATAAGGTAAGAAAGACACTACATTTTAAAGTGAGAACAGTAACAAAAATATTTTATGTATTCACTACTACATTAAGAAAAAAATACGCTCAAACACACAACAGCAGGGTGAAGTGGTAAGGCGAGAGCCCCCTCCTTCTCAGTTTAGATCTTTTGTTATACTAATCACATTCATTACATATTCAAGGGATTGTAATGGATGCCAGACCAAGAGAAATAACTTCAATTACTTTAATTAGTTTTCCTTCAAAACTACATCTAAAAATGACAAATAGGAATGATGAAACTGATTTCCATATACTTGCCTCTTAGTCCTCAGTGAGTGTGGGTTTCTCTCTCTCTCTTCTTTTTCCTTTCGGTTTTGGGGTTTTTTCCCCCTTTTTTTTTTTTTTTT
>NW_009617017.1:0-49484 GCF_000690535.1 Cariama cristata
AACGGGCAGGACGGGTGTCTCCCGGTGGTGGGCATCGCAGCGCAGAGCCAGCGCCCAGGGACTTCTGTTACTTCGGAGGAGAGGGACTGACAGTGCAGCGCAGGCTGCGTGGGTAGTGCGCGGGGTGGGCATGGGTCGCCTGCTCCTTCCATTTGCCTTCAACTTTCTGAATTAAGGATCGCAAGCGGCGTACAAACGTTTCCAGTTTCTCTAGGAATCCCCCGGGCCGCCTGTAAGCACAGCTGAAATGTTCAGATCGTCACTAGCGAAGTTGCAATATATGTAAAATTGCCATAATAAATCTGTCAAACTTTATTCTCTGGGAGTAGAGGGGAGAAGAAAACAGGTCTGTTAAACCCCCTTGGAACACATGTCCTAGGAGGTATGCTCTTCACATTGCTGCTGGCTGACATAAAGAAAAGGACTTTGAGGGACTTTTGTTTGTTTCTCTCTTGTCTTGATCTGGTAAACAGGACAGGGAGCAACTTTTCAGGCAGGATTTCTGAGATTGTCATGCTCATCAAGAACAGGATTTCAGAAGTTCCGTTTCTATTTCAGGGTCATCTGACCATAGTTATGAACAGAGCTACCACTTCCAGTGGGAACTGCACAATTGCAGGTTGCCTTCTAATCTTTTTATACACCTTCTTAAGGAAGACATCATGACCTAGGATGGTAATATCTTTCAAAGATTGGCAGTGTAACTTTATTGTGGCTAAGAGTAATAAGGATCTACTTAGTGATAGTGATAGGAGAAGGCCAATCAAGAGGAAACATTTGAATTCTGCAGTAACAACTTCAGCTGGAATAATAATTGCTTTTCAGCATCTGCACATGTATAATCAGTAAGGTCTTGTCTGGCTATAATTTGTTTTTGAAAGTCTGCTGGCTAAATCAGAGGTTCAGATAGAAATGCAGAACTGAGGTACATTACATGAACTTAATTGTTCCAGACTGTGTCTGATGGGCCATGAGTGTGTTACATGGAGGCACTATTTCACCTGTGACATAATCTTTTGCCCTGATCTTATTTATGTTGTGTCAAGAAAAATCATCTGCATTTCCATCAGGACAGCAGTCAGGATTGAAGCAGTCTCTATTGGCAGCATGCTACCCTCCTGCCACTTGGGGAGTTTGTAATTGGCTTCCTCTCTGAAGAGATCATGCTGACATATCTTCTAATGATGAACTCTGTGCATGTTCAAAGATTTATCATGACAGGGACTGGAAGCCACTTGCCAGTAAGTACTATTCAGGCCCCTACAGTCCCTGAAGCCGGCTACAGCAGTGTGCTCTTTTATTCCCATATATGCTGTTGGTTATATTACATGAGGTTCTTGACATATGGGACACATTTATTTTACCCAAACAATTCTTTGTACATGTGTGACTGGTTACAAAACTCTACAGAGTATCAATGTATTTGGCACTTATTGCACAACTCTGCCTCAGTCTGTTCTATAGTAAAATGTGCTGGATCGAGCCGGGGAGAAGGAGACCTCCGTAAGGTGATACTTGCAGGGATTTGTCCTCTTAGCCGTCTTTCAGTTCTCTTAGAACTAAGCTAAAGAACTGAAGCCAAATCCCAATGCCAGTATCAAACGCTGGCTACTTAGAGTCACAAAATGCTTCTGGACATGTGAATCACTGCCTGGGATCAGTTTTTCCCTTTATTACCTTCCATCATCCTTTCTCTTCAGGAAAAGGAGGGGGAAAATAGATGATAACTGTATTTTTAACCAGAATAAAATGAAAAAATAAACTTCTTTTTAAATTGGATTCGTTTTTTTAAAGATGCATGTGAAATTGAATTTGGGTCTGCATCTCTCTTGAGTTCAGTCCATCTCCGGTGGATGTGTACAAGAGACAAGATATAATTTCATGTAATTTGGGGAAAATCTCCTCATTACCAGCAGTTTTGTGTCTGGAATCACAGTAACAGAAATGTAACATGTGAGCACTGAAACATGCACTCGCTATAGAAATTTGATTTACAGGAACATCCAGTGAATAATAGACTTGATGACTTGAATTCTGTTTTCATTGAACTGCTGTAAATAAAGAGGCTTCTTCCCACCAGAATTGGTTGAGGTGTCTGTAATGCAGAAAGGGCTTCAGGGAGCAGGTTTCATTCTACTGCTTGTGTTAGAGCAAACAGCTGTCATTAAGAAGGGGACTGGGCAATTTGATTGTTATCGAATCAAATAGATAGCACTTCTAGTAGCAATGTTTATTAAAATCACTAGTACTATATTGAGTATAAATTGTATAAAACAAATCGTCATTGGGACCTCAAAAGCACATTGCCTTTAAAACTCTGATTTTTTGTAAGTAATATGTTTGGAATGGTTCACATCTGAACCTTTTGGTTGTGTTTTTTTCATATTTTCAAGATTTTTTTTATGCAAGAATGAGGAGTAGAAAAATATTTTCTTTGTTGAAAGCTGATGTTCCATACATAGATATCCATGCCTCTGGGCATCAAGAGCCAGGCTTGAGGAAAGCACCAAAGGATGTGAGATTTATGGCATGCTGCTTCTATTCATTGTATTCTTTTGTATGCATTTCTGATGCATTTTCCCACTGTTGCTTCTTTCAGGAAATAGATTGGACTTTTGCACATAGCATATAGCTGTGCATTTGCTCAGAAGAAAATGAGTAATTCAGACGTAGGGCTTTGCCTGTACTGGAAACCTGTATATGTCCTGGTAGCAAGCTGATTTGAGTATGCTGATGACTTGCCTGAAGATTAGAAAAATTACAAATGCTTTTTTAGGAACACTTCTTGTCAAAAGACTCTGCTTCTGCCATAATGGGTATTTCAATCATATCCTGTTTACATATCTAAACCATTTCTGAGAAAAGGGACCAAGAATTGATCTCAAGTCAATGCATCTGTTATTTAGAATTTTTCATCTGCTTTTGTCAAAGAACTGTGTTTTCAGAGTGTGTTCCTTTCTTTCATGTCTACTACAACTAAAAGTTACTGGAAAATGTTCAGGAAAAAATTTTGAAAAAAGGTAAACATTGTAATTCTTATTGTCCTCGTCTTGATCGTAAACTTGTTCAGCCATAGGAATAATGTTAGTAGTGTGTCTTGTAGGAGTAAGAATGTATATCACTGTTGTCATCCACTGTCTACATGAGACCATTGGAGACCATAAGGTTTTGCTAAGGCTGGCAGACTCTACTAAGAGTAATATGTATTTGTGTATGTGAGAGAAGGAGAGAGTGGGAGAGGGAGAAATGTCTTTTGGGACAAGCAAGGGAGGTCATTTGCAGACTTCTGAGCAGCAGCAGTGCTAATATCCACAAGAGCTGCCTCTCCAGAGCTCTGGAAATTTATGTTATTATTTTTTTCTGAAGAGATCCTTGAATAATTAAGATAGTTAATCTCTTTCCAGGAAGCTATATGCTTTGACTTCTAGTCTTCCTCAGCTTGTATGCTTTAATTGTATCCCTTATAATCATCACAGCATACAGCAAAAGGGGAGGCTGGAAAATAGAAAGAGTCTAAGGAAGCCAGTGTTTCAAATCTCAGCATTTTCTCAACACTTTAAAGTTTAACTGGTCTTATTTTGATAGATAAGTAGTAGATTTTTTTGTTTGAGTTCTACTGTGAATTTAGTCAGCTGAACTGAATGAGAAGTGTGTGATATCCTCAATTTCTAAATTTTATAAAATAGGCCAATTATGTACTTATTTTTATTTGGGTTTTGCTAGATCACTAGTTTCACAACAACAGCAACTGCTTTGGGGGTTTGGACTGTTGAATTCAGTGGCAGGTATAACATGTGTAATGGGCTTGGAGTGCAGGGGTTGCTGTGCAGGTGGCCAGGTCTGGATTGCAGCGAGACTGTACTGGACCTGTGGGTACCTAGTGAGTGCAATCCATCCAGCCCTGCGCGGGCAGCTGCCGTTACTAATGGGGAAGTAGTATTAGATGGTTCTACGGGCAGAGGAGGGACGGAGACTTAGAGTCTTCTTTCTTCCTAGAGTAAATCCATGCTTGATGAAACTATCACATCACCAGATTAATGCAGAACCCTGACCCTTGTCCCAGAGCTCTTTCTGTGACAGCAGGAGGCCAGCTGCCTCTATGCAAACTTCCTGCCCTCCTATAGACGTTATTGGGGCTCCCAGAGGAGTGAGAGGATCTGTAGAAAGCAGAGGTGATGGAGCCACATCATTTTCTCACTGTCCTGGGAAGTGGATGACAAAGACCAGCCTCTTTTTGAAGCAGGGATCTCCATAGCAGCAGCAGGAACTGGGTGCTACGCTGCTGGGAAGCAAGACCTGAGCCACATGAGCCCAGGCACTGACAAGGCAGCATCCAGGGGCTGGGCTGGGCTCCCTGAACTGGGCTTGTGCTGCTCTGTAGTCCACAGGGTCAGGAAGCATAGTCAGCTCTTTGAGAAAATAACTGCAAAGAAGAATAATTTGGGAGATATTTCCTCTTTTGAAGACTTTCTTAAGGGTTCATGACATTAAGTTCATTTGCTTGAAAAATCCTAGATGGCAATGTTGAAATACGGTATTATTCAGTGAACACTTACTACACTCTTACCTCATTTCTATGGCTGCCCTCTTACTTGGCGGAGCTGCAATCTGTGCAGTGCACTCTTGCCTTCAGGTGCGGGCACAGGCCAGGTGTGCAGGACGTGGAGAGAAAATGCAAGGAGGCTAGACCTGCTGCTCATGTGCTACTCCATCTGCATAGTCACAGCAGCTGCTGTAGGACTGGCAGTTCCAAAAAGCAGATACCTGTCTTCCTGTATGGGCAAAATACCTGTGTCCAAACTGGATGTAAAGCTGGACTCATTGTTTAGTTTAATATTAAAGCAGACAGGAATGGGGGGGTGGTGGTGGGGGGGGTTAACTGCATGTGTTTGCTTCCTGTGTATCCTTCCTTTTCTTTACCTTCCTCATTTTTCTTTCTTGTTCCTGTCAAAAATCTGGTGTTTGTTTAAATGAATGAAGAGCGCTCTTGATAAGGAGCCTTTTATTCTGCTCATGCAGCTTTTCACCTGACTGGGGAGGGGAAAGCCAAGAAGAGCCATCTTTTGAGTGCCTCTAAGAAATAACAGGCTGGAGTAAAAAAAAAAGTATGCCATTTGTGAGGAGGCAGGTATTTGCAGTCCTTTATTTATCAAACATCTTGCTATGCTTTTGGAAATCAGCCTTTTTCCCTCAGACTTAGAAGCTTTACTTTTTAATAGTGTTTCATCACAGGCACATATATCATTTAGGTTGGGTTTACCATTTAAATCTGGCCTGGGAATATTCACCCATAGTGATAGTGGCCATGTTCTTCCTGGGAACTGGCACCAAAATGTTGTATTTTAAATATGTTTTCTAAAATGATACATGCTGCTAAATAAAATATTACACAGACCATGCCATTCAAAAGAATATTTTTACAAAATTCAGCACAAGACAGTGAACAGTGCATGTGATCATGATCCAGAAGTCTGTAAAGCTTGGCTCCCATTTCTCTCACTGACGTGTCTGTTCCAGATTCAGCTCTGATCTCCACACAATGCCATGCTAGTGGCATCATTTATGTTTCAGGTGATACAAAGGCAGAATTTGAGCCAAGAAAGTATTCCTGTAAAAGGAATTATGTTTAAATTCCTTAGAGTTGGAATCAGTGGTGATGGGGGTGAAGGGTGTTTGAAAAGGCTGTGTGATTTATTCTCAATATGTGATGTTACGTGTGAACTGAATTGAGTACTGTTAGTGGGGGAACACATTGTAGCCCTTCATTTACCCTTCCTTTGAGTAAACTCATCTAATCTGAAGCAAACTTTATGTAAAAATTATGTTCAGGGTAGAACTGAGTTAAAATTTGAAAGGAGTATATTAAATACTGAAATAGAAAAATCTCAGTTGTAAAATTTGTGAGTACTGTATATGTGGCTTTTTTATTGTGCAGTAGAACAGGATGGTTTAGGCATCATCTGTTGACACATTAATGATTAAAGGCTCTTGTAGTCATAAGAACTATCCCATTTAATTTTTAACTGATCATAAAATTATCAGTTTCTGGAAAAGGCAGTGGTTATGGTAAAGCAAGATGTTGTTTGCATTGCTTAATCGTCTCTGAAAAATGGGTTTGGACTAATGTGTAATTAGTAATTTTTAAAATGTCTTTTCTCAAAACAACAAACCAGACTTCCCATTGTGGTATACTTAAATACAGTATGTATTCATAAAAACACATTTATACTTTGGAGCAAGAGAAGAAACAAAAATTGGTGTTTGAGCTGTCCTCTACTTCTCGTTGAACCTAATCATTGTGATTAAAATTTAATGGAGAGTGTGCAGTGTTATCAGTGATAATTATTGTGTGAAAAACTCTCTTCTCCAACCGAACTGTGGACTTAGAAGCCAGTTTTTTCTTATGGAATTCTGTAAATTTAGCAAGAATTACAGCTATAAGACTCTCTTAACATTATTTACCACATTCTTCAAGCTAAACAGAAGCACAAAAAGATGGATTTTCCTCTCTGTGCACATTGCTTGGGTAAAACACTGTTTTCTAGTTAGAAGGGGGGTTTGCTGTTTCTGAAGAAGAAATGTAACCAACAGAAGAGTAAAAGAGGTATTATACAGCTTTTTTTTCTTCTCTACATAAACCCATCATTTTTTCCCTTCTCATCAGAGCAGTTAAGAGTGAGGATAATAATTACTGCAGTTGTGGCTGAACACCCAGTTGTTCCAGGCACATATTGGTCATCAACCTAACACTGCCCAGTTCCTGTGGGACGAAAACGGACAGAGCAGAAGTACTATTATCATCATCTTACAGGGGAATTAGGCCACTTAATCACTCAGTAACTTGCTGGAGATTCTCAGGAAGCTTAAGGCAGAGTGAAAATTCAAACCCCCTACTGTCTCAGCCTCAGAGCAGAGCTATCTGCGAACCACTATGGTCTGAGAATCAGCACTTTCTAATCAAGTTATTATAAATAAGAGCAAACATTTTATAAAGTAAGATAAAAGGAGCTAAATTCCCATATTCATCACTTGATAATGTTAAAAATAGGTGCAAGTTTCCAACTATGGAGTAGTACCTGATCTACTGTAGAAGTAACCCTTCCTTGCAAATCGGTCACTTCAATCAAAATCTAATCAAAGTACCCAGTATGCTACTGAAAAGGTGTGTGTGAGCTACAGAACCAAAGACCTTCACTCTTCATTGCCTTATGTCACTACTTACACCTATATATGGACTAAGTATAATGTCCTGGCAGGGAAAAAATGGATGTGATTAATACCGAATGCCAACATGTGTAAATGGCTAGAGAGTGGGAGTTACCATGTTGCAGGAATTCTCCACATTTCAAAATGTGTGTTTATTCTGAAGTGGAGCAAATAGTTGGTCTCTCTTGTGAAGGGAAAAATTTGGAAAAGAGTGGCCTAGAATGATTGGATTGATTTGAAAGTGATGGTATAAAATCTTATACACACTATGGTAAATGTAATACACAATAGTATGCTATGTTATTTAGGACAGTATGAAAACTAAGCAATATTTTTACCTTTAAAGACACATCATTGCTTCATTGAAGAAACTTACCTGATCAGAATGTTTCTATCATTGTGCAGAGATCACTAATGAGAATATATCTTTTAGTGTTTCAGTGCATGTGAAATATTTGTTTAAATAGCATGTGACTGTAGCATAAAAATATGACCTTTGAATAATCACCTTGGATCAATAACGTCTTTTTTGAAGGTCATTTATACTTTCCTGACTCCCATGAATAGTTTAACAAGTATCCTTGCTGTATCACCTTTTGCAATACAAAAGCTTACTTCTCAGTATGTTGTATTGGTATTTACAAATTTATTTTTCCAAAAACTGTGAATCTAGATCAGCTTGCAATTTTCAAACACTCCACCAGTTTGGAGCATTTGCATTGAAACCAGAACTTTGGCTTTGGTCCAAATTTCAAAGCATAAAATCCACCAGCGATTCACAGATTTACCCATTTAGCATTCATTTTGAATGCTGGGGGAGCACCTAGGTGAACAGGCTGTGGCAGCAGCCTCCAGCTCCTCTACCTGCCCACGTAGCAGGAGCTCTCCTCTCTTACCTGCAAAAGCTCTGTGTTGTGGGGCTGTCACTGGGGGAAAAGACATTTCTGTTGTACTTTTTCTTTCTGCCCCTCCACTGTATGTCACACAGGGTGAAGGGCCTAGAGAAACATTGTGGCACTGCATAAAAAATGGGGGGGAGCACTGCTGGGGCAGAGGGTGAGGGGACAAAGCTAATTAGTGGGGTTAACTAACCCCTTGGAGCCATTTGCCTTCATGGTTAATGAATGTCTAGAAGACCTAGTTGTTTGTGCTAATTTTGGTTGTTAAGGGCCCAAAGAATGGGGACGTATCTCTGTATGATTACATATGATTCAAAAATCTGGTTTAGGTAGCTGCTTTCTGTATTTAAATCTTGGCCAGAGTACACTGTCATCCCTTTTCGTAAGTCATTATCTCAGTGCTCTCAGACAGCCTGGCCAGGCCAGGGTGTGCCTTTGACGCTCCGGTTTCATCGCTTTCAGATGTTGTCTGTTTTCACTGCAGAATCATTTTTTCACAGTTTTGGGGGCTGGGTTGTTTATCCAGGCATTGACTGTTTTTCAAGAAAGTAAAACTAGTTCCTAGGCAACCTTAATGAATGGTAAGAACACGTTAGTTTGTTCATAATTTAGATGACTTTAGCTTGTTTACTGTGATGTTTGGTTTATTGCAATGGGCTGGCTTAGTTCATGACAGTGAACTATGTAAATATGAGGATGAGAACAACAAACTACCAGAGGATCACAGCATGGTTATCAGGCTTTTTTTCTTTCAAGCGTTTTTATTGAATAGGTTTATATTGTTAAGTTTTAATACCAAAGAGTAGCAGCATTTAGAACACCTTCATCTTTAGAAAATATAAATTACAGAAGGTGAATGAGTTTCCTAAAGCCTCTCTTAGTGTACCTACAAAGAAACATAAAAATGTCTAGACATGTAAACATATCTATACATACTTACCTATATTCTCTGTATGCTTACATGAGCATGCTGTGTGTTATAATTGTCATTCAAATTTTTTTTTTTTCCAAAGTACAAATCTGTGGTTTTGATGTGGTTGCCCTTTATAGCAGGAGCTTGGACTACTAGGCTTAGGAGGACAATTCTGTTCGTAATGACTGATGTTCTTAATTTTCTCCTCTGAAGCATACATAAAGGGTCAGGATCACTTCATATTATGCAGTCAGCAATTTTTATTAGATGTTGAAATCATCTCTAATGGGTGATGTCAACATGTTGAAATGTTGCTAAAATCAAAATACTTGCACAAAGACATATAAATCTTTCTAGAAATGTACTGGATGAAATATATGTGCTTCCTACAGGTAATCAGGGAGTGAGGCTATATATATATGAGCACACTAAATCATTAAGGTCAATTTTCTGAGCAGTCGGGGAAACAGAATGTGTTTTTGCTGTTCCCAGTTTATATTCAGCCGAGGGTGTGTTTTCCTGACCAATTTGCAAGGATTTGGATACCTGTTTTCTGAAGGAAGAGCTGACACAGCCCAGCTGGAACAGTGTTGTACCACTGAAGGAATGCAGAGTGTTTTGAACAATTAGTGTAAAACGTGCTTCCTTCCTCCCTGTTGAGGCATGTAACTCTAAAACATAGGCACATACAAATCTTAGGGAATTGATACTACCCTATAAGCTTCTGTTTGGAAGTGCCAGGTACATGTCTTTGTTCATGTTTCAATAAACTTTATATGCATGAAGATTCTGTATGTTTTTCAAGAACTATTATTTCTTTTGCAGTATTTGGGTTTTTAGCTTTGAGCACAGGGTTATAACCACAGGAGATTTACTTCAACATTAGGGCAAGTTGACTGGAAACAAAGTCTGTTCTGGTTTAATTACGTTAAGCCTCAAAAAGAGAATCCATACAGGAAAGTGTAGCTATGTGATACAATAACTCTTTATCAATTCATAAAATCAGTAACATTCTTGGTAATTTGCCTTGTATCTGAGCAACGTGAAATCAGCACACTATACTTTGTTCTGATTTTTTTGGAGCCAAAACATGCCATTCATTCTCTCACAGAACTGTATTTTGTTTTCTGTTTTTCCTATATATTTCTATAGGCCTGTTCAAACAAAAAGCTAGTGCTAGTTTGGAGTGAAGTGGAAGAACCTGGTACTAGGAAGATGGGCTTTTACTTACTTAGACGTTATAGCTGTAGTGAACTCTGCAGAATCGCATACGGAGAAGCTGGCAGGACAAGAGCTATCCGATGCCTCTGGCAGGTCTCACTTTCATTGTAAGCTTTGACACTTATGAGAGTCTGGAATTTAAGAAAATCGCAGAGATAGGAGTAGGAACATTTGTTGCCTCTCCGAATGGTATGTGTACAATGGGTTTCAAAATATGAAAACGTTGTACCAGACTGTGTTAGTTGTGTTACAATTTAAGGTGTGAGTCTGCTTCTCTATACCAGACTACCAATAATACCCAAGGAGGGATTTTCATAACGGGGAAAAGAAACTTGACGCATTGCTCCCGTGGTCTTTATGCTGTATCTGAAGCGGGGATGAAACAGGAATGGTCAGCGCTGGTTGTAGGCTACTTCAGAAGCTGGAGTCTTGTAGAGGTCAGCCTCTGGACGTTAGGACAACGTTGCTCTTGGGCAGGCTGCTTGGAGGCAAAGCAGGACCTGGCTGTGCATTCCTCAAACTTTCATCCATAGGCATCTTGATAGGAGGCGTTCTGCAACCAGCTTACTACTTCGTCTTTTGTAAAGGATATTCCACCTTTTAGCAGTGATCACATCCTATCTCTTTTGTTGTCTTTTCCTCTCCTGTTAACTGTGTTTGTCTGCTTTTTCTTCCTTATGATTTTACTGCCTTAGTAGCTGCGACTCTTTGTTCACTGAGGGAGGTCTTACAGGATTTATCTGCCTCTGCACATTGTTTTGGGACCTCTCCTGCTTGTGTGCTCTGAAGAAAGTAAAAGCACAGGGGTTTTGTTTGTTTTGAAGCACTATTTCAAAAGAGCATTAGCATTGTAGAAAAGCCTGCAATAATCAGGAAATGAAAGAGAAGGAAGAACATCAATTCACAAGCAGATATTTTGCCTGCTTCTATGAATTCTCAATTAAAAAAGCCTCTTGGTTTTCTTTTATAGTTATGGTACCCTGCTATCTTAAAGCAGTATTAAAGTCTGTGACTCTAAGACAAGTTTTTGAAGTGGTCATCATTTCTTTTTGTATTATTGCTGAGAAAAGAGTGTAGATGAACCCCAAAATCTAATATAGGGCTGATCAAGTTGAAAATTGGTACCCAAATGCCAGTGTCAGGTGTCTTTGGATTGCCCCCAGATGTATTAAATTACAGTAAATGAAAAGAAAATGGGTTGTTTTAGCTCAGTGGCAATGTTCTTTTTTTGGAGATATGGTCTCTCTGCTATAGACAGACCACAGAGATAATGTGAGCAAAATAAGAGAACTAAAGTTCTGTTTAGCATGTTTCTTCCTGTTTTTAGTGATGTGTATCTATAGCTTGTTGGTAGTGGGGAAGCTCATAGTGAAAACAAGAGTTCAGCTAAGTGCAGTAGGATGTTGATAATAGGAGTTCATAGTAAGAGTTTAGGACACCTTTTTATTCATGGAGACAGAACAGACAGTCCTGATTAGGAGGCTCTGCAAATCAGAAATGATTAGGTTTTTTTTTCTTCTTGGCCATTTTTCTATTTTACTTTGCTGAAATCTCACCAATGCTTGCAATATTCTATCCCCAGTATCTCCAAGATTCATTTTGAGCCTTTCTTGGGAGACTTTTGTTAAAATAGCCAGTGCTTACAAAAGCATTTGAACAACTTTGAATATTTTCTGATCTGTAACTTGATTTTTTTTTGGTTTTGGCTTTTTGTTTGTTTGTTTTTGTTGTTATTTTTAGTAGTTTGGGGTTTTTTTACATTTTTACATTACATTTTACATTTTTTTATATTTCCGGTACACTTTTACATTTTACATATGGCTTAGAAGAAACAAACCTGCTTTGAGGGAAGCTCTTAATTCCGTTTAAGTGAAAGTGATATCATGAGATTTAATTGGCTTTACTAGTGAAAGTTGTAAGTCAGAATTGAATGCTGCTGCAGGCAAAACTTAATTCAGTAGAGCAAAATTGGCAGAAACAAATAGCAACAGGATTTTATTTAAAATGTTATTTTATCAAAAAAGTGGTGGAATTGGTCAAGAATAAAATATAAATGGAAAAGGAACTCATGAGAAAACCAAAACATTTCTAGAAAGACTATCTGCCTGTCCAGACACCCAAATTCTATCAAAGTATAATGCTCATATCATTAAATGCAAAGGTTATATGAACATTGAATACTGCATGTTCCTTTTTCTTACAGCGTGACTCTATGGGGAAAAAAGGTGTAGTCACTACCTGATGCATTTCATGCTGTTCTGTGTTGTCTCTGGGATGCCTGTAGTTACTGACTGTAGCGCACCAATTTTGTTTGTTTGTTTGTTTTTGTCTGGTTTACATGCCGCTTTATGGAGAATGTGGGAGGTTTCTGTACTACTATATTTTTTAATGTGCCTCAGTTTACCGGTTTGCTGGCAACTATTGGATTAGAGATACATCATGCTAGAGCTACACATTAACCCAGTGGGGTAAGTGTGAACAAAGAACTGAGATAGTTCAGTTATCACATCCAAAAGGCATTTCATGTGGCAGCTTTTGTTTGAAGCTGGAAAATTGCTTACAAATCTGGAGGAATAAACCAGTTCTGCTCAAATACAATGAGAGGACACAGAGATGGCAACTGGGAAACAAAAATGCATAAAAAGTTATGGGAAGGGTTTGGAAGGAAGATCTATCTAGAGGGAGTCAATGCTATGCACCTGGAGAGTGCAGGCTCACACTTCCAACCTCAGGACTATGTAAGTAGACAAACAAAAGCTAACAGTTTCTAGAAGTAATGGGTAGGATTTCCCCAATGTTTGAATCTGACTACTGAAACTCTCATCTGAGGGACCTGAATGCTCACTCTGTCACTAGTTAGCAGGGACCGGAGCATACGTGAGATACAGTGAGCCCTGTCACACCACATGAAGTGTCCCAGCTGGTAGAATGGCTGGATGAGATGGCTTTCTTTTGAAAGCGATAAAACAGTGTGTTCTGAATGCTTAAAATGTAGCAGAGCAAATTGGTTTACATTATTTTGTGAAGGAAGAAATGGAAATGATAGGACCCTAAGGAAGTAGCTGATGTAGCTATGGAAAGATGAAAGATGGCAGAGGGGGCTAAATTGTGATAAGCTCACCAAGGTGCGTCCATGTATCTCGCTTTAGGAGAAAATAGATGGAAAGGAAAACAAGAGAGGAACTTGGCAAGGGCCTGTTCTGATAGTGAAAATAAGAGGAAGTAGAAATCAGTAATAACCGGGATTCGTTAAAGAGAGTAACTGTTGCCAGCTGCAGAAAAATGAAAGGACCTCTTCATGGTTAAGTTCTCCAACTCATGAGGGGCTTGAATGGGCTGAATTCCAGGTGAATGATGAGGAGCTACAGCTGCAAAACTTGGGGGATAGAGAGAAACAATGACTTAGAGGTCAAGAAACTGAGAAGAAACAGGCTTTGTAAGAGGTAAGCATATGAAATGCTAATTCTAGAGTGGAGGAGTAAATAGATTAAAAAAAAATTAAAAATGCAGGTGGCTGGAGGAAATGTAAACATGTATCTGACTTCAAAAAGGTTTGATACTGCTCATAGTGTGTGTGGAAAACCACTCCCTCAGCAAGGCATACAGTCACTAAGACTTGGGGCTGACCTGCAGAAACGTAATGAAACACTTTCCTTAAACACTATCAATACAAGAAAAGTATTCAGATGATGCACAAGCACTTGGAGAAAAATGGGTGTGCTGATCCAGGTAAGAAATGTGGAAATGAATGAAATGTGTTGTGGTCACTACTGTCCTGTTTTTTAGAAGTAATTGTGTTAGAACCATTATGTGCCTGGAAACTTAAAATGTAGGTAGTGATTAAGTACCTAAGTTGCAGTTTTGTTTCCAAAAGGTAGCCTAAGAAGGAGTAGGAAAAGCCAGTTTTCTAGGATAGGTAGCAAATTGATGTGCATTTGAAAGAGAAAGATGTCAGGAAAAGGGCTGGTAACTTGTCAGGAGTCCTGGGAATGCAGTAGGGAGGTGGTAGGAAAATGCATTTTCTGTCACCTTTTGAGGCAGCTTGCACTGTACCTGTGTAGTGGTAAGCAAGTGACTGAGGTCTTGGGATGTAAGAAGCACAAATTGCTATCAACTCCAGACCCTGCTATCGGAGGCAGCTGGATTGTATATTCTTTTACACAGACCAATTGTATTTCTTTGTAAATGCCTGGGGGTTTCGCTGTACTGATGATTTGTGTTGTAAAATGCTTTATACAGTAGCACCTTTCTTCCCTACAGCAATATTACCTCTGGTTTGTATTTCCAAATTTAGAAGAAAGGCCCTGGCCAGTGTCTGTAGGCTTGTACTCTCAGTTTGAAATTAGGAGCTGTCTAAAGTTGTAATGACTAGTGTATGTGCTGAGGTTGGTCACCACCTGCTTGAAATGAAATACAAGCATTGCTGCTATAGTAGTGTCACTATTCCTTCAACTACTGTCCTTCCTAAAATGTATCAACAATTTTGAGAGGGCCAGGAGTTGCCCCCTCCTGTTTTAAAGCCTCTTGCCTGTTTTAGTGCTTGCTTTTCTCTTTGTGGTAATGGTAGTCATCCACATTCAGGTAGGCATGAGAGCATGGTTTGCAATATTCAGCTGGTCTTTTGGTATGTCTGGATCCCTTATGGAGGCTACAAACAGATTCTAGAGTAGACCAAAGTTAATACATTAAACTTTGTTTGTAAGCAAGTCTGCTCTATAATGATTACTGGAAATTCCTGAACAAGTCAGGGTTTTGGTCAGCAGATATTTATCCAAAGCATTTACGATGTGAGGCTTGCCATAAGCCAGACACTACTGCAATCCATTCCCTCCTTTCATTTTGGACAAATCTAAACACACTTGTTTTGCTGACTAAAATTTACACAGTCAAGTTTATCTTCCTTGTATTCTTTCACATTGATAAGTGTCATATAATCGCCAATGCTTTGTTTGCTTCCCTGCCCTGTTTCCCCTCACGTACACATAGAATGAAATGTGTCTTCTGAAGGTCTTCACAGACTGTTGTCTTTTTTTACTTTACAAAAAAAAAAAACACCTTTAAAACTTCTGTTAGTTAATTAAAATGCTCTAGTTCTGCTGTACATAAACTTGTTGAGGTTGGTTTTGCATCCCTAGATTACATGATTATGATACTAGTCCTGAAACTTTAACTTTGTGAGATTTCCCTTTTTAATTTTGTAGATGAGCCACCAGCTACCAAGTCCTCAAGACAGCCAAGGTGCATATTTTGTCATTGTCTGGGGCTCAGAGATCTTACCCAAAGTCCACTGACATTAACAAAAAGGTTTCCTTTACCTTTGGATCCCATAAATCCCTGTGTCCTCAAGGGCATATCCATAACATAAACAACTAAGATGGATACAACAATGGCTTACAGATAGAAATTATGTAAACTAATGTGGAAAGAGATGTTAACAGTGTGATTAGTTAGTGTGATCTCTGTTATCAGCTGTTATTTCAGCAATGGTAAGTGGCAGATTAAATTCTCAGTGGAATTTTCCTTCCTTCTTTCAGGCAGCGCTTGCAGCATGCACATCCCCTCTCTAAAAGGAATGTTTCAATGAATACATGTCACAGTTCTTAGCAACGAAACCGTGATTCTTTTTGTCAAATTTTATGCCATATAATGTTTCTATTAAAAGGGAATAGTGGAAAGAAATTGGTGGAAGACTTCCCTCCCCCTCCATCCTTCCTGAAGAAATTCATGAGCAGTGGTACCAACTCTTTTCCTATACTTACTTTGTCTGTATCTGAGATATTGGAGTACTTTACAGATGTTGATTAGGCTTTCCAAGAGATCTGAAAGTAGGAAAAAAATTGTTTATTCACTCCTGAAACATAGCAAGTTCTGAGTAGAAATTGATAGCTTTTTTAAAGGTAATTGTGATGCTATGAAATAATCTGAGGGAGGAAATTGCACATATTGCAACAACCAAAATTTTGGAGAAAATCAGTGAGGAAAGCAGTAATTAATTGGAAAAAAATTGCTTGGAGCCTGGGGTTAACAAACCTAAATTTCAGAGAAAGTGACTACGTGCAGAACTGCCCTTCAAAAATTTTCCTCTTACCAGCAACAATTTTTGTATGTTAACAAATCGTTTTATAAATTGACTCTGAGATGTAATTATAAACATGGTATCTGGCACCAGCATTCTAATGTTGCCTTGTAGCACTTTCAAAAGCAAAGAACTATCACAATCAAAAACAGGCGCAAGATTAATCTATGCTGTTCCTAAAAAGTCAAATGATTATAAATGCTCTGTTGGCTTAAGGCAAAATCCTTCTTTTCTATCATTCCGCAGTATGCTGGTGACTGATCGAAAGGGGCAGGAGCAGAGGGTGATATGTGAGGGTGGGGGTTAAATGTTATACATGACACACTTTAATGCTAATCCTAAAAGAAGCAATCAATTCACTGTCTGCTGCCACCTCAGCATCTGTTCCGTCTCTTAGGAGCCTCAGATGAGGTGGTGAGAGTATGAAAATGTGCATTAGCTGACACCTCCCATGCAGCAGTGAATACGTAGGACATAGTGAACTACCCCAACTAGGGCCCCAGTTTGTTTACAGCCTGGTCTACAGTCTGCCATCTATGGAGGCATTGGTTTTAATTTCTGTAAGCCGTAGGCCAAGTCTCCAGTGTTTAAAAACAATATTAGCTGATTTTTTCCTTTCATTTTTAATACATTGAGATAGATTAAAATGTTATGATTATCTTCCCTGCAAATTAAATTTTGTTTCCAAAAGGTCCTAATCCTAGCTGGAAGCTTTCTGGAATAACAATATTGAATGAATGGTAATGGTACTTAAAATCCATGCAATTAATATACTTGAAGACTTAGAATGATAGATATTGTCCATAAAGTCTGAAATTGTGGGAAGATTGTATACACTTTAGTCCATGTTTAACTACATATATTTTAATAAGATTTTAAGTTTCTGGTTTGTGTTTTTATTTCAAATACCAATAACAAAACAATTATGTACTAAAGGGATTTATGAATTAAAAAAACCCACATAAAATTCACAATGTGCACTAATGTTTATTATCCTAATTACAGTGGTCCCTTTTGAGGCATGCTTTGGTGTAAAATAATAAATTTTGATGCCTGCAGCTTAAGATGTGTAACTTGCTTCCGCCAGTTGTCTTATTGTAGAGCCCACAAGGGTGGAAGCTGATGCTTAAGTATATTTTGTTGTTCTAATCAGTCTTTTCATATCTTTAGAAGCCCTATCTGCCTTTGAGAGATCAGAGCATATAGTGTTATTCAAGGTTAATATAGATGTTCCCAGTTAAAAAGAAATGTAAGAGTTCCCTAAAGTGTATAGGAATACAGAATTGGATTATTTTACATCAGGTTGGCTAGCAGATGTTTGTATTTTCAACTGCATTAACTATCTTCTTTCCTCAAATCAGGGCGAGTGTGTAACATTTGGCTAACTTTTGCACGCTTGCTCTAATGTAGGTTGCAAAGTTGATCTTGGAAAGGCATGATCAGTTTGAAAAGGGCTTCAAGGCACCCGTGGTGATTGTGATTGATTAGGATAGCAGATGATTGAAAATACATGAATATTGGAAACAGCTTTGAAATAGTGACAGCCCACCTGGGGTTAATGAGGTGCTGGGAGTGCTGTTAGCTTCTACCTGCCCCACCTGTGAAAAATGCCAAACACTGGAGGTGGAGGCTTAAGTGGGAAGAGGTGATACAACCCATTTAGGTAGGTTTCTTTTTCGTAGTTGGTAATTTGTTTGTTTTTATTGTCTTTTGGCTCATTAGTAAACTGAGAGGTTATAAATGTGGCTAGATGCAGCTCCAATATTGAGCACTTTGCAACCTGTGCTGTCTGGGTGTTGCAGATGAAGCTAGATCAGTGATGATGTGCTGAGAACACTGAAATTAAAGCAGCTGGCAGAAATGTTGCTCTTGATTAACTGCTATATATTCGTCTTTGTTAAGTCTGCTTCACAGTCCTTGTTACCTCCAGCCAGAAATCTCTCAATGGTAACTTGTTGTCTTGAGACCTCTGAAACTGCAGAGGAAAGGCTCTGCCCTTCTTTAGGAAGGCGAAGCAGTCCATTGTGATTGGCCTTGCCTTAGAGAGCTCACACTTACCTCAGTGCTGGTAAGTAAGAGAAAAAATATTGTCTAGTGCTGGCAGGGACAGCAGGAAAACAAGGGAGAAATAAAATGAAAGATAATGTTGTAGCTATTTATAAAAATGGATTTGAAGGACATTATGGTAGGCACATACATACACTTCTTCAATGCAGGTCCTACCAGAGAACTGTATATTGTTTTTATGGCTTTCTATTAGTAAAGGAATAAGCATAGTGATTTTTTATTTTTTATAATTTAATTTGGCTCATCTGTGAAGATGAGATGCCACCCTTAATTAGTCTTTGTCTGAGAGTGGCTGGAGAACTTGGGATCTCTTCTCAGAATATGTACTTTCTCTTACACCTTTATACTTTGTGAAACTTGTACTGAGTAAGATCTGGATAGCTGAGTATGTATATGGGATCACAGTTATATTAGCCTTATTTATTGTCCTTTTCATTTTCTTTCCAAGTATTCTAGAGGGTACAACGTTATTAGAAAACCCTAGTTTCCTTTACATAGACCAGCAAAATTCTAAGTCCATGTAAAATGAATGATGTGTAAAAGTTCAGATTATTACTAAACGCCCCTCAGGAGGAGAAGCTACAAGAATTAAGTAAGAATTTAAAGGCAGGGCTTTTGTGTTTAACTTTGTCAGATTTGGGTAAGTCTTCCAACTCTGGAGTTGTTTGCCTCTTTTGTATGCTTTGGAGGTTAGGAGCCATGTGGTAGAAAGCTGTAGAAAAGCTAACGTTCTGCTTAAGGACCTTGCCTCATTGCTGCCTCCTGGAGTAGGCAGTGTTGATTCTACAGGAAGAGTAGCTAACTTTGACTTGAAATGAAACAATTAATTTCTTATTTTTACACACTTATTTGTGCTCATGAAAAGATGTAAAGTGCAATTGCTTTGCTTGTATTCTAAGGTAAAATTTGAAGGTTTTTATCCAAAAATTCGAACCTGTCAGCCATCTGGAAGACCATCATCCCTTCAAGCCTTCATGTGGCTTATAGAGAAATGATGCTCTTTTCTCAACACTGCTAAATGTTAATAGAGAAATGCTATTGAAATGTCAGATAAAGCTTATTTTTCATTGCTTAGTGTAAAGTCTGTATTCTGTTAATTACTTTAGATGTACAATAAGGGACTGAAGTTGCTGGCTTGGAGTATTCCTCCCAAAATTAAAGCTTCAGATTAGATAATGCGAAAAGACCCCTTCAATGTCACTGATAAAGAGAAATGGCACTTCTCTAACACCTTCAAGTTCTTTCTCTGTTGCTGGCACACAGTTGACTTTGGGTGAGCAGCTTTTTATCTAATGTTGCTTATCAGTGAGGACTGTAAGAACTGAAACCAGAACTGCACATGTGCATACAGCTGTCTCTTCCAAAGCATGTATGTAAATGGCCTGTGAACTAAATGAAGCACAAGGTCTGGCACTTCTTGTCACTTTTTGTTATAACTGTGAAATTAGGTGAGCAAGATATGGTGTAATGCAGGACAGACAACGATGGTTTTCTATTTAATTTACTGGGATGGTGAAAGTGCAAAACCAGTAACTAATGCATCCTTTTGGTAAAATCTGAAGTGTTGCAAATGTGGGGCGTTGAATGAAAATCTTGTCCCAAGTTGCCTTGTGATCAGTTGTCAGTGTTTTGGGCGAAGTGAACTTCATATCCTAGCTCAGTATCAACAAAATGCTCATCTGTTTTACTTAATGGTTTGAAGAAATACATTTGAGGCAGGCTGGAGTACAGTCTTGCCATGTCTTGTTTTGTATGTGAAAAAATTCTCAAATGTGGCAAAGTGTACATCTGTTTATTATACAGTAAATCATTAGAAAACTCCTTGTCAGTGTATTTTTTTTGTTTCTGATCTGCATATTTCTCAGTTCGCTAATTACGATGGGTAAAGGAGACACACATATCTGGTTTTAATTATGGTGTTTATTGCATAATAAGTAGCAGATTCCTCTTATTTGCAACTGTTTTGTCAAAACATATGTTGCATTATTCTTTTACTGTGTTAATGTATGCAGTGGTCGTAGCCACAGTGTCAGAGACACACTTGCCAAGGTGGGCAATGGCAGCACCAGCACGAGTCAAGGGCCAAAGAAGAGATCCAGTGGGACTGATTCCACTTTGAGAAATACTGGCAGATTGAAAGGGAGTAACGCTGATAAATTAGAGATTGACTAAGGATTAGAAATGCATAAACAGTATTTGGTATGTTCTGTTTTTCAGCTTCTGAAAATTAATACTTAGCCTCAATAACTGAATGAGTATGATTCTTTACAGTGAATTCTGTCTTCTGTGCAGAATGTGGATTTGGATGCACTGTAAAACTGAATCACTTCTGTGGAAGGTGGCACATCACAGACTGTTGCTAAATCTTCTGATCCTGAGTCCTGATGGACTGATGAAATCAGTGGTAGGCAAAAGTACTTCTCACTTATCGAATGAGTTTTTGGAAGATGCACTTTTCATAATGTTCTCCTGAAAATCTGTTCCATATGGAATTGCTCAATATTTGGTTGTTCTGCAGTCCCCTGCACAGAGAACATCTTGTCACTTTATAAAAGTTATTTTGTGTCACTATGTTAGTCTACCATGCGTGGATGTGAACTTCGGATACATACATATGCATTTGTTTAATCCTGTCCTTTTTGTACCTGCTGTGATGAATCATTCTTATCTGATGGTTTATCTTTTTTGATAAAAATTCTGCTGCAAATTAAATACAAAAGTGTTTTTAAAATAAAGGGCTCAGTATGTTGTGTCGGCAAACAGCTATGTGTTGCATTGTAAACTGGGATGCCTTCACTCCAGGTCACTGGAGTTCTTCCTCCTTGCAGTTACTTTCAGTGTTTAATTTAAGCTCCCTCCCTCTCTCTGGAGTTCCTTCTGCTCTCCAGCTGCAGTCTACGTTGGGTGACTCCTTTGGTTAATTATCTGTCTGTTCTAGCTTGTCTCATTAACGTATGTCTTCGCACTTCAACGTGGTCTTCCTCCTTCAGTAGCAATGCAGCCTCCTCCTAGATGCCCACCTGCCAGTGGACCTTTAACTTGTCTGGTTTAAAAATAAACAAACAAAACAAAGCAGAGCCTGACCATTATGAGTCCTGGTTCTGCCTGAGCTAACATGGCCTAGACAGCCTTACATGCCTTGGAGTTCAAGGTGGAATTTGTGGTTCAACTTAGCATCGAGGTGGCTGCAGGAAAATGTTCAGACTTGGTTTCTGACAGAGCTGCGTAACACAGATGGAAGCAGACCTCTGTTCCAGCTTCCGATGTCTCTTTGGCTTTGGCCCTTTCATCAGTTTTACTCAGGGAATTAGATTCTCTTTTCTTATATCCAGGAATCATAGAAATATGCATTAAAGAGACTTTACATTTCATTCTTCCTGTTGTGATGCTTTGGTGTTGTTTTTCCATTTGCTCCCTGATTTCTGTTTGCACAATGAAATAATGTTGTATCTGTAGGTGAGCACTACGTGACGTTCATTGTTCTATACGGAGAAGATCCTGATCTGAAACACACTTGATTTCCTTTGGCTGTGCTTGCTTTTAGGAATTAGCTTTCAGAAAATCACAATGTGTTGTGTGAGTTTCTAGGAGAATAACAAGTGCCTGCCTGATCAAATCTTGCAACATTCTGTGTGCTAAATAATCTTTTGGTTGTTTTTATTACCTTATGCACATTTTGCTGCATTGACTGAGGGATGATTGCCCTGAAGTATAAATGGTCTGAATGTGACACTTAATGCATATGTAAGTAGTGTTGATGAATACTGATTTTACTAGATATTAGCTTTATAAATGGTTAAAATATGGCACTTTGCTCCAAAGTGAATCAGGTTGTATTCTGGGCAAATTGTTTATAAGATTATATCAGCTTTAAAAAAAGAAGTTTAAAAAAAAACCCTCATAAAGCAATTAGCCTTTCAGCATTCTCTGAATCTATCCTTCTGCCCATGCACGCCCTGAAGAGCATGTACTGGAGAGAATGCACTTCTGTTGTATTTCAGGACCAGATACTAATTACAATGGCTGCAGATTATTATTATTATTTTTCCCTGCTATTGGAGAAATTCCTAGCGAAGATTAAAGCAGAAGATTCCTAGCTAAAGAATAGGATGTCCAATTTTTCAAAGCATGATTCTTATCAGCTATTCTGATTTATGGGAAGTCAGAAATGACTGAATACTATCTAGAATTATGGTATCCCAAATTTATTTTTCTCAGACCAATATACCAACAAGGTGTCAACAACCATCACGTGTCCTGAAAACTGTTCTTGGAAGGTAGAGAAGGGAGGACAGCTCTAAGGAAAATAAGAATTACTCTTGTCTGCCATTTATCATTGCCTAGTTAAATGAACTATGTTAGTCTACCATGCGTGGGTGTGAACTTTGGATACATACATATGTATCTGTTTAATCCTATCCTTTTTGTACTTACTGTGGTGAATCATTCTTATCTGATGGTTTATCTTTTTTGATAAAAATTTATCATTTTTTATCAAATTGATAAATTTGATAAAATTTCTATTGTCCCTTCTCTCTAGTGAGCTCTTTCTGAAAAAAAACACTGGGTTTTCTGTGTATTTTACATAGGTTCTATTACTATTGAAGAGTGCGTTACATTTCTACTGTTAGAATAATACTGGGTTTTAACTGCTGATATGAGTGAGGACTATGGGACTGACCTGTATGAAGTCAAATACTGACTTTACAGGAAATTCAGCATGTATGTATGGCTAATAACAACAATCTTTTGGCAATGCTGGCCTCTCAGAAACTTCCAGGTCATTTTTCTGGTGACAAATATGCATCAGTCTGCATTTGTTTTTGTTTCCTGTGCTTGCAACAGAAAGTAATATCTTGTGAGCTGACGCATACCCTCCCTTAAGTTACACAGGACAAACAGCATTTTCTATTTCTAACCCAAACCCAGTTATTATTGATGCTTTCCTTTAAGCGATGTAGTATTTTAAATTAAAGAATAGGTGATGGTACAGAGCTGTGACCAACTGCGGTCTACTTGAGTCATGTAGCTCCCCGGTGATTTTGTTAGGCAGTGTGAATCAGATGCATTTTGGTGAGCCTTGCGTCTTGCACTCCATCTCCGGCACCCTGTGCATCGTTTCTGTCCTCATAAGAGAAGGGATTCGGTGGTAACTGAGGTAAGGAGTCCTTGAGGAAGAGACAGTGCCCCTTCACTGAGCAGTCCAGAGATGCTGCACACCGAGAGAAGGTCCATTTGAAGGCTCATACGTGAGCTGAGCAAGGCAGCATATCCCCTGTTGTGTATCAGGATGCATCCTCCTTGTGCGATGAACTGGGCAACTGCGCCTGTTGTGTCACCTGAGGTGTTGGTTCCCACATAACTGGCATAAATGCAAAGTCTGCCTGGAGGAGAGCATGGAGCATGGTTCCTCCCAAGTGAGCTAGCTTCCTCCTGTAAATGAATAGGTCTTTACAGCATTTGTAAATTTTCGTGGCCTGGATTCTTTTCAGAAAGAGCTCACCAGAGAGAAGGGATAATAGAAACTATGAAAAGCTTTCTTGATACTTGATCCCATTCTATGTTGGATGTGTCTTTTGGGCTTTCTGCAGTAGGTTTTATATGGATATCTCATTCTCTCATGCTCTGCTAGAAGCTCTTGGTGGTTTCTGTGATGTAGTTGTGCTAGCTTTGTTGCATTGCACTATTTCCTTGACAGTAATGACAGCAGCTTCTAGCTGAAAAAAAAGAAAAAAGCTGTATTTTTTAAATTATTTATTTACTAGTTGAAATGGAATTAAATATACTGTTGCTCTAAAGGAGACCAGAGTAGGGCCTTAGACCTACATTTTAGCACTTAACAACATCAAGGAATAACATATTATTACATCAGCTCTAAACATTACCATGTCACTCTGGTAGTGATACAGCAAATCAATACTGCTTTCCCACCTGGGTAGGGAAATCACTGTAGCTTGTAGGAATGCCTGCTCCTTGGTTTCCTGGAACCCAAAGTGATGCATCTTGTGCAGTAAGATGTCTGTCCTGGGGCTCCCCACAACTATGACACATCTTCTGTGCTAGTCTAGATATGAGTCTCAATACCTCTGAGGACAGTAGGTTGTCATTACTGTCACATATACACATTGTACTGCCAAACAGCTGTTAGGAATGTGAGGTTTGTGTTCTGCTACATTTATTTCACACTTCACACGTTTGTTCTCACCTCCAAAGTACTGCATAGTGCTGTGCCTAATCATATTTTCATTTGCAGGGAAAGGAAATTTGCAGAGCAACTCACAGAGTAAATTATTTACCAAGTTATTTTATTACTAACATATATTTGAGAAGGCTAATAAACTGGCTTTATGTTATACTAACAGACTAAATCCTAAATTAATGAAGATTCATACATCATGACAATCTGTTTAAAAAAAAAAAGCTGCTAATGCAAAAGTTTAGGTGCATTGTGTATACATTTTTTTAATACACGTATATATATAAAAAAACCTTCTTGTTGTATACACCTTCCACATATATACACATGTTCACTACGAATGCAACCTGACAGCTACTGTTTGTATAAACAGCTATTTATATAAACAAAGTTACACATTAAAAATCTCATAAATATAATTGGGAAGGGCCTGTTTGCTTCAGTTGCAAAGCATCATAAATACTGGTGACTGGAGTCCATTCTGTTACATGCTGTGCTAGAATCTGATTTGTCTGATTTATTTAATGAATTGCTAAATTATTTAATTCTGAAATATGGGAGACACTGTACTAGTATAGTTTCAGAAAGTGAAATATTTTAAATATGTTGTAATACAACAGTATTCAACATTCTGCAATAGGTCCCAAACAACAAAGCCTAATGGTAATGGGACATTATTTAGGGATATAACTCTGGACATTTTTATTCTGTAATCTGTCTTAATTTGTGTGAACAGCTCCATTGGTAAATAAGGACTTAACTTCATTTAACACCCATAAAATTGCTGATTGCTTTGAAGTTGAGCAAAATTAATTCATTTCCAGTATGGTAAAGGAGGAGATTGTATTTTGGTCCATTTTTTATTACAAGTGACTCAAAGAGCAGCTTGCTATTAATCAGAGTTGGACTGCAGAAGGAAAGTGCTGGAGAGAGACCAAGACATCTCCACAATGTGTTGATCAAAGTACCTTTCTTTTAAAAATCCTTGAAAAATCTCAGTATTGAGTGTCTTCTGTGGCTCTGCTCTGTGCTTCAGCATGGTAAGTGTCAGAGAGCCAGCTTACTCTCTTAAGAGAACAGCAGAAGAGAGGAATCCTTCCAGGGAGTAAAAAGCTCCCTGCAGCTCTGCTGGCTCCTTTCCCTAGCAGAACAGCTCTACCTTTCCAACTGCATAGGTGCCGCAGAGATGGAGCTATAAAATGCTGCCAAATTTAATACACCATTGGTCACATTCTTCATGCTTTATTTATTGCTTCTGGGGAGCTATATCACGGGACCTGTATTTGACCCTGCTTGGTCTTAGTTTGTGCTATGTATGAACTGCTGCCCAAGCTAACTTTAGTGGTGCAGCACAAGTGTGGCCAAAGTCAGGACTTAGCAACTAAGCTACCTGTAGGTACTCACTGTGTAAGCAGCTGTGGAGCCAGTGCTAGTGTTCTCTTTTTGACACAACTCCATGAAGTCTGCAAAAAAGAACTGTAGTTTTCCCAACAGTAGCCAAATAAAGACTATGATAAAAATAGTAGATGGCTTGTCTTGCCCTCTCTAGACTAATGCCACCATGTTGCTCCTGAAATTTCATAGATGGAAAGAAATAATGGATTTTTATGGTTTCTAAGTCTTCTAGACATAACAAACATAGTTTATTCCTTCAACTGCAAGTCTTACTCGCTTACTAGATGAAAGGAATGACTGTATTCTATTTAAATTCCTAGTTTACTAATCTAAATAAAAAAACCCCACTAATTGCCTGTTATCACTCTGAACAAAATTCTCATTTTTAACCAGAACAACCCCTTCTATTTTCCTTTATTCATTTTTACTATTCAGTTACCAGCTATTTCTTACTCTGTGTTGTGACAAAACTGCCTTGAGTTCAGTGACTCTTAGAGCACGTAGGGAGGGACTCTAGAAAACTGTGTGAGTGGCAAAAAAGGTAGTAGATACTTCAGTGTAAGCAGTGCAGTAATGCATTGTAGAAGGAATGCGCCTGCGTGATCTTGGACTTGGAGCTGGCAGTTAAAACTTAGGTCTTTGAGGTATCATTTACAGTTCCCTGAAATCATCATATTGGTGTGCAGTGGTCAAAAAAGCCAACAAAATATTGGGCATCATCAGGAATGGTATTGAGAGGGAGGCAGAGGTGATTGCTTATGTCTATTAGGATGTTAAAGGGAATAGGCAGAGATGGGACCTCTGGCATTCGTAATCGAGGTAAGGTATAGATACTGGGCAAGGCAGAGGACTGTAGCGAGCGTGCTTATATGCTCTTCCCAATAGTTTCTCCTAGTGATGCCGTGTGGAGTGTTTGTGCAGTACAATGTATGCACAGGGGCCTGGTCCAATACCCCACATAGTTCAAATCTTACTTTTGTCTTGACTGGGTAAATTGGAACAGTCCCTCAGCTGTCAGGTAGAATAATTTTGGAACTGTTTTGTCCATATTTGAAGATAAGAGTTCATACAAACAAACCAAGGTTAATATGTCACCTCTTAATGTATTTCCCACAGTAAGCTGGAAACATATCCTTAACAGGAGATGCCTTTTATATTTATGAAAAATGGTCAGCCAATTTTCTGTATCATCATTAACATTCCTCTTGGATAAAATCCAGTGATGAACAACTTCCTGATGGAAGAGGTCATGGCTTTTCCCTCTCCCATACATATTAAATGTCAGTAATATGTTTGAGAGTAGTGATGCAGATAAAGATTTAGAGCCATGAGGCCAGTGGCCTTAAAAGAATAATGTAAACTGTCTGCTGAGACTGCTTTTAAAAGCACTACAAAGCATATTTATTATTAGGAACAGGGCAAGAAATTAAAATTCTTTGAATTTCTTGTTGTACCTACAGTACCCTAAGCATGGTACAGCTTCTACCCATGTATGGGAACTAGTTAGTAAAATTCTGTGTTTGTGCTGTGTAACCGTGCAGAACAGCGGCATATCAGACACAAGATGTTAAGGGTGAAAGAAGACCTTTAGACACACAGTCTTTCTTGGTATTTGAAAGGTGCAGAAGTTTAGTCAGTTTACAGACCTTATGAATGGCCCATACTAATGGGGATACTTCGGTCCTTCTCAGCTAACAGCAGGATGGAATCCACGCTGCAGCTGGTGTGTGTGCCCAAAGAACTGCCTTATGCATATGTGGTAGTAGCATCACAGAATAGTTAATCCTCTCTAAATTTTATACTCTTGTTTCCAGTAGTAGTATTTAGTTGAGCTGCAGTGTGGCTGGACATTTTAATTTGGGTAAGGAACTCATTTATTGTTGTGTATTTTCTGTAGAGTAGGAAATACTGTCATTGTGGAGTGCATTTTCTGATCTTTTTTTCTTGATTGCTAAAAAAGTCCTAAAATAATACCTACGTTTGATTCGTCAAAAGGGAGATGTCAATTTGTAAACTGAAGACAGCCTGATAGGAAATTTTTCTTGCATTATTAGTGGAAACACAGTCATTGTTTAATTAAACAAGCTTGAATTAAAAACATTTATTCTATTTCTAAATGAAACCTATGACCTTTGTTAAAACCTTTGAAGGAAAGACTTTGGTCTCAGAAAACACTGTGAAGTTAAAGTGATGTTTTTTCTTTGACAATCAGTCAGGCTTGTGTGATCATTTCTCCTTGGCCTCAGAGCTAAACTGTTATGAGATTTAAGTTTAAACGTGTGAAAAATGATGAATGGATGATTCAGGATTCTTGTTATCTCTGTCTAGGGCAGAAGAAAAATAGCTTTCAAGAAAAGTATCAGAATCAATTACTAAATTCAGTAAGAGAGAAGAGATTTTATTTCAGAAAGTCTCTAAATTCAATTCAGAAGCTGATATTTTAAGGCTTTCTTCTCTGTTCCATAACGCAATAAAGCTGGTGTTTCCAGGGAAAACCATTTAGCTCCTGAATGGATATACGGTGTAAATTATTCTTATTTTTTATGTGATCAATACCAGATTGGTTTTGTTTTTTTTTTTTTTTTTTTTTAGACAAGCCTCCCCAAGCTAAACTGGGGCCAGAGAGCTATGTGGAGAGCAGTGATTTGGGAGTTATGTCACTGACTTGAATAGGATCAAGAATTTGGTCTAGTTGACAGCAAGTACCAAATGAATTATTTGGTACTATAGCTGGAGCTGTAGGCTGTTCTTGAGTGTTGCAAATGAATTATTTGGTACTGGAGCTGGAGCTGTAGGCTGTTCTTGAGTGTTTTGCAGTACCGACCAAGAGCTGGATGTCTGTTTCCTGTTACTCTTCTTGGATGGTTGCAACATTGCTGTCTTTTGGTGGTGTGCTCTGGTGTGCTCCTGTTTTCTGTAATGGTTGCCTGTCTGAAGTTGAAAAATCTTGCAAGAAGGTTTTACTCAGAAATGTGTATTGAATTTTGAAAGAATGTTTCTTCATATTTTTTTTTTCTAAAAAGGAAGATACATTTTAGTGAACTTTTATATTGGAGGGCTATACTTTGGAGCAGGAGCACGAGCTTTCTGCATGAAAACATTTCTTGCTTTAGTCACTTTTTGCACATGCTCTTTTGTGGAAAAAAGAAAAAACACCTTCTCCTTTCTGAATTCCTCATGTCTGACACCTTGCATTTGTGCGTTGAGCCTGAAGGCAGGGAATGTGTTGTCTAATGCTTCATGAGGAGAGCACGGAGGCCATGTGTATTGCAGTTATCAGTTGGCTGTGTGAGTGGTGGGGATTTCTGTATAGATCTGCAAATTCCAAGTTTTGTCTCTGTGAATTTTGTATCCTGTTTTGTGATCCATGAAGTGGTTTTCTTCTCCTTATGTGTATATCTGCAAGCTGATGATGACAATAAAAAATTTTGTTAGTTGATGGATTGTCTGGAAAAAAAGCATCGTAAAAAGCTGTTGCTAACAAACATGTTGTTGAAAGAATGGATCCGACCACTTTTATCTGTTCTTTGGCCTGATTTTATAAAACCAGCCTAATAAAAGTCAGGAAGCAGAACAGCAGTTAGGTGTTTTAGCTTCCGTCCTGCTCTAGCGTAAGGCATGGTTTAAAGTTTCCCCCCTTTCTGGGAATATGCTCAGTAATAAAACAACTGAGATGCTTGGATTTGTAAACATTACATTGGCCAAAGACAATGTAGAAATGGTACCAAAGCATATCTCTGTAGAACAGAGCACTTCTTGCATTCCGCATATCTTCCAAATTTGGAACGTGAAGTGTTTAGATATGTGAAAGTTATATACCAGCCTTGGAAAGATGAGACTGATATGCAGAGTGCAAGAAATGCTCTGTTCTGCAGTCCTGTGATATAGTTACCTGTACTCAACAGCATACAGCCAACAGCATTTGCTGGCTAGGAGACCTTTTAAGGGGTATTTGCATGTGCTAATGTAGTTTCTACTAAAGCTTTAGATGGAGCTTGAATGTGGAGAGGCCTTTGAACATAACGTATCTTTGACTTTCTTAGTACTGGATCATTAGAGCTACTTGCCATGATACATATCTCCATATATGTGCCTTTTTACTAAACACTTCTAAACCAAAGACAATGTAGAAATGGTGTCAAAGGATACGTTCAGCCTTTTATGAAACAGTTCTTCCTTCACATGTAGTCCTTGTTGCTGTGCAGTAAAATTAAGTAGTAAATTCTAAAATCCATAAAGTCAACTGAAACGTTTTAAAGATAAAATTGCATCTGGTTCTCTTAGGCTTTGTGCTTTACTATCTTGTGTTACCAACCTAAATATGTTTGTGGAGGTCTTGCTTTTAGCGACAGATCTATAAAATAATCTAAGAGGTATCCATGGAATTGTTGTAGGATTTCATCAGGTAACAGAAAAACAATTATTCAGCACATGGTAATTTTATGGATTCACTCCCGCTGCCTCTCAGTCTTCCATTTAAGAACAGCCTGATTTGCAAACTGATGGAGTAATGCACAATAATCCTAAAAGGGTCTTCAAGGTGGAGTTCTTGTGGTGTAGTGTCGCATGATTGTAATCCTGGTGTGTCCAGCCAGCTCCTCCACTGAGCATGGAAGTAGGAGGAGGTTTGGCACTGAATTGCTTAGGCCTGTTCAAGTGCTTCTTCCAGAAGCACAGATCCTTTGTCTGTGAAACAACGTCTAATTTTTATAGTAAAGTTGGAACACTTGGAGTGAGTGAGGACATAAAAATTTTTTTAAAAGAAGAAAAATTTAGAAAGGCAACCAATAGAAACAACTCGGAGAATACCTGACAATTTTTTTGCATCACAAGGTTAGCTTAACATGGTTAAATATACTGAAGTATGTAAAGCGGATGGAAAGATTTAATTCTTCCTACGCTGTTGATGTCTTTCCAAACCCGTATTCTATTGACCTGGACAACTTTGAAATAATGTGTTTTCCTTCTTGGCACAAGACACCTCTTGCTCTTAGTTATTTACAAAAGGCATTCTTGGTGAGCTACGTTCTCTGAATAAATGTAGGCAGTATTCCCATCTATAATAATGTAATGGTGGCTTTGTGTGATCAGTGGTATTTTTTCAGATGATTTTTTTTTTCTCTCCAGGCAATTTGTACAGATTTTTTTGTCATTGAGATGATCCGTTTTCATGGAAAAGGGCAGGAGTATCCCAGGGCAGTAATTAGAACAGTCTTGAACCATAGGAAGAGAGACCCAACTTGAAGCTTGAGCTCAAAATAAGAGTGAGGTGCAAATCCTCTCTCAGCTGCATGGTAACAGCTGATTTAATACTTGCAAAGGCATTGTTATTTTCTAAGGCTTCATGTCCAAAAAAAATTCCATTTGTTAATGCAGTGAAATGTTGGGCAATGCGCTAATGAACTGTTTTGACATATAGTATTTTAAAAAAATATTGTTGGATGAAATTTACAAAACTAGAACTAAAGTAGTGATATAGTTTCAGTTCCTATGAAAATGTGGGTTTGTTTTTTTTTGGGTTTGTCTTTGTGTGTGTCCAGCTTTACTTAGTGTTATAATTTCCCATCACTGAGTGGTGTAGTGATAGAGTTTCAGTTCCTATGAAAATGTGGTTTTGGTTTTTTTGGGTTTGTCTTTGTGTGTGTCCAGCTTTACTTAGTGTTATAATTTCCCATCACTGAGTGGTTTCTATGGAGTGTGTTTGGTATAAACACAAAAGACTGTTCTCCTCTGTGTGTGTTAGGGGATTTCAGTGCCCAGCCTGCCCCAAACTCTGTCTGAGAGAGTTAAATCTGGCTTCCTTTGAAGTAATGGAAAGGCTCCCTTGATTACTTCAAAAACTGGAGGAATCTAAAGGGTTAATCACTTAATTCCTTACTTCCGTTCAATCAGAATGTTTTAGCATTCAAAAACTGCTATTTTTTTAACAATTTTTAGTGAACTTTAATGACACTTTGGTTCTTATGCTGAAAAATGTAACTATCCTTACGAGTAAGGGCAAGTGCATGCTCGTTACTTTATGAGTAAAAAAATTAGGAGAATATGTCTATGCTGATGCTCTCTTAACTTCTTTCATTTAGCAAACATGCAAATTTATTTTAAACTAATTACTGGGAGTCAGTCTGTGTTGTTTTTTTAGAGGGGATGTCCCAATTTCTGCTTCTTTCAGAGGAAATGCAACCTCCCATTCAGCCCCACAGAGCTTTAAGTATGTTTTGCCAATCTTAGTCTGTTCCAGCCCTCATATTGGGTTAAATCAGGATGTATTTCATCAGATGCAATGATGTGAGAGGACAGCTGTACTCTCAGGTGCACCACTTTAATATTAAATAAACCAAACTTTTAGTCCGTGAAAGACAAAAATGATATTTTATTCCTATATCCATTTAGAATAATGGAGACTTAATAGATGAGATGCTGCTCTCCTCCCCACCCCCTTAAAGATTAGTTAAAGTGAAATGATAAAAATCAATTCATGAGGGGAAAATGTGATATGGAAAAAATATCAGCATTGCCACCAGTCTTGCTGGGTCCTGGCAACATGGAAATACGAAGGGTGGCAGGTCGGTATGCCTATGTAGACATTGAGCTTTCTCTGTATATACCTGGTCAATTTTCTGCTCTAGATTTCATGAAGTTACTCTTGGGACACTTTGTAATGTAATACCCATTTTCAAGGTTGTAAGAGCCTTGGATGAATTGCGTAAATACATTAAAGGAAAAGAATTTATGTTTACCACCAGTCATCTTGCCCTTTATCACTATGAACAATAAAAAAGTCTACAATGTCTGTTAGTTCTCCTTTGTGGATTCCCTTCTGCATATAAGTAGTTTCTGAGTAATAAATCTTATGAAGTGTGGCTTCCCTACATTATCACACATGGTGCCACATTTGTCCTACCTATGGAGAGGACACACCAGAGCTGTGCATATGAAGACTGATCTGCCAACGTTCTCTCAAGCTTGCTGCTTCTCTCGACCGCTTGGAAAGTCTCTGGAAAGCCCTGGCTCTTGGCTGCTGCACAGGCAGGCTTCAGGGGCAGCACAGGGCTGCGCAATGCCTCTAGGCATTTGCTGTAGAACATTCTTGTCTGAGACCTATGTTCCTCTTCATGGCGGCCTTAAAATCCTTTCTGGTCTGCCTGTCTTCGGTATCGCATCCTTCTCACTTTCTAGTTTTCAGTTCGTGTTTGTTTTAAGTGAAACTGCCATGGAGAAATACACTTAGGGTGTAGGTGCAGTAAGGAGCATGGAAGGGCAAGTAAAAGGACCAAGTGTCTCTTTGCTGCTGTAACGTACTGATTTTTTTGTGAACAGTTTAACTGAGAATTTTAGTGACCTGATACCTAAAGTCTAATCTAGTTCTATGGCTTGTTACACAAACAATCATTTTTTGCCCTTTGGCTGCCCCATCTGTAAACAGAACCTGGTTATAATTTTCCTACTTTTTAGAAAGTTCTTTGAGCTGTGCAGACAAGAAATAGGTGTGGAGGTGTTACAGGGTATCTGGTCACTCTGTAAGTGAGAGTAGACAGCAGAGCAACAGAAATATGCTTATGGTGAATCTAGCATAGCTTTGGGAGTTTTGTATTTTCAACCCTATATCTATGTATCTTTACACTTTCCTAACAGTTTTTTTGTTTGTCTATTGCATTGTTTATCCTAGTTTTATTTAAATTGGCAATCCTGATCTCCATCTAATTATGCTATATTTTTAGCACACCTGACTGGCAGATGTCTTTTATGGAGATCTGATATACCCTGTGACTGGAGCTGAGGACTTTGTCTTAATAATTTGACTTGTTATGCTTTGAATAACTTGTTACCCTTTGTATATTTGTGTTTTATTGTGAAGTTTGAGCAGACAAAAGGTGGAGTATGTTGTTACTTGTGTAATGACAGTGAATTTTTGAGAAACTGAGATGGAGCAACAGACAGTGCCAGAAACAAAAGTAGAGCATGGATTTTTCAATTTCCAGTACTCTACCTGCTAAGGCACTTGTTAATCATACTATTAGTTGAATTGGTAGAGCTGAAATGAAAACAGGCTACAATATTGAATGGCACTTCATTCTTCAGTTACAGTGCCAGCTGTAAAACCCAAACAAAAAATTTCTCCCTTTAGCCCAACTTATATTAATTAAAAAAATAAAAATCCAGAAAAAAAAAAGAACAAACCTTTATGCGCAATTTGTAGGCAAAAAATAGTACGTTCTGAATCTGCTCCATTTTTACCATTTTAAAATATTTTTCTATTAATGGAACTTCTTTATTTTGAAAGCGCCTTTTTTTCCTTCCCAGGAGATTCCCTTTAACATGGGAAAACTGAAAAAAATCCTTTAAATGAAATACATGATAATTTCAAAGGAGTCTTGTCAAGACAGCCAAAATAAATAGGGATTTACAATTTAGATTTATTATATAGTTGTGGAGGGGGAAACCATCTGTGTTATCCGGTTTAAACATAAACACAGCAAGCACTTCTAAATACAAGATATATAAGCAGTTCTCAGTATGCTAAATACTGTTATGGTTTAGTGCATATAACCAGCATAACAGGCAATCATATAGAAAAGTCAAAACACATTGTAAAAATATGTTATAATCTGTAACAAATGGAATGATATCTTTTCCTTCACTGTTGATTGTTCGTTGATGATAATCCGAGACTCAAATTGGTTCTCTAGTCATTTGGCCATTATTAGTATTTCCTCTGTGCAATCAGAATAAGACAAAAATACAAACAAAGCAAATGTGAGACTCACATGTAGTTAGTATGGCCGAGTCAACTAGAAATACCTTTCATTGTAAACTCCACAGTCCTAGTTAGACTTCAAACTGCTTTGGACCCGGTCTTAGTGAAAACCTTGAGGTTCCAAAGAGGAGAGAATCTTCCATAAAACACGTCTCCATATGGGAAGACCATGACTTGGCTAATAAGAAAAAAACCCACCACAAAACCCAAACAAAAAGGCTTGCAAGTCAAGTAAAGCTGTATAGAGAAGCTGCAATGTAGGTAATAAGCAAGAAGGATTTACAGATGCAGTTTTTTGCTAACTCCTATGGAAACAGCTTCACTACCAGTTTATTTCAAAGTAGGTAAAATTTTTTTCTTTATAAAAGCTTCATCTGGTAGCCACTTGTCAGAGACAAATATTATAGCAGAATCAAATGGAAATTAAAACAGGGATCAGAATAAGAGATTTATAACATTTAAACAGAAAAAAAAAAGAAAAAACCCCTAGCTAAAGACAACATCAGTATCTCAATAGTTAAGAATAACTGACGATAAAGATTGTACAGGTACATTCATGTTTGGATCCATATTTGAATACTTTTTAAGGAAGAATAACACTGTTCCTTTATGTCTGTGGAGGCCATGTGACATCTGAATACTTGGTTGTCTTGCATTTGGTATTAAAACTTTATAGCCTGCTGGGAGCTTTAAATTCTACATTGAAGAAAGTTCCTGTATATGACAAAATTTTTCCCTCACTTTTAATGTTGATGCTCTTAAAGAAAAAGAGAACATTCCCTTTTGTGTCTCTCACTCTCTTGACATTTTTATTTACATTTCATATTTCCAACCTCTAGTGCATGTAGGCAATTCAAGTTTCTGCACAGTGCTGGAGACCTACTTTAAGCATATTTGCTTTCACAGAGGAAATTGATTTTTTTTTTTTTTTAATAAAGTCAGCTCAAGGGGCTGGAACCAGAAGAATGGCATCACCAATATTTCTAGTTTTCATCTGGGAAAGACTTGGAAGCTGGGAAGATGTCTAGCTATGCTATTGCTTTGATTAAAGTCTTTACATGACATACGCTTTATGTACAGTCGAGTGAACAGAGCTTTGGAACAGGACTGGGATACTGCATTCTGTTTCTAGATCTGCTACTGACCTGCTGTGAAATGTGGGTAAATATTCTAATTTCTTCTTCCTTGGTTTCTTTACCTGCAGAAATAGTATTATGATGATTTTTGCATAAAAGAAACATTCTAGATCAGAAGGTAGAATTCTTATTACAGTCAGAGTATCATCAGTTCATCTTGCATAATTTTCTATAAAGATAAAAATATTGGATGGTGCTGGAGCATTGTAAGTTCTGTTAGTCATGATGTGCCACTTGGCTGCATGTTTGGATACTAAAGTATAAAGGATGTAAATAGGCATAAGCAGACCACTAACTCCTGTTCTGGCTTCTTATGGCAAGAATGGAGGCAAGAAGGGTGTTTATTCATTCTGCTCAGGACTGAATAAAATAACAGGCAGTTTATTTCAGAGTCAGAGGTTGACCACAGCAATCTGTAGTGTCCTGCCAAAATCCACTCCAAACTGTTGTGAATGAAATCACAGTTTTTCATTTCATTTGTACTCTTGAAAGTAGCTGGGAACATTACAGTAGCCAAGTGGTAAACTCTGGATAAGTAAGAAATAGGACAGCTTCCACTTGTTCCAATTTCTGTTTAGTAAGTACTAATGATATAAGGCAGCCCACAGTTGAGCTCTTGAAATATCTTGCGCAGCACTTTTTTTTTTTTTTTTTGTTTTTGTTTCAGATGGAGTTAACAGTATAAATGTTCTTGTTTACTTATCTCCAGTACAGTTCACTCAGTTTGCTTCTAAATGCAGATGCAGAATTGTGGTCGCTACACTAATGAGCTCCATATTTCAGCCACTTTGGAAATTGAGGATATCGGTGACCTCTGACATACAATATAGAAAGATATGCCTTTGTATAAATATGGCTTGGTAAAGTGCAATGCCTTGTCCTCGGTGTGGGATAAAATAATATTTCCAATTTTTGTACCTTATATTCTATGGAAAGTAGCCACTAGAATTACTTACATGAACCGATATCTCCTGAAGGTACTGTAGAAACAGTTACAAAAGTTAATATTCAGGATGCTACTTGTGCCATTAGGTGGTGCTTTCAAGCTTCTCTAGCGTGGAGAGAGAAGCAAAAGGAGCACTTAGCTTTGTGCAGGACGTGCTTGCGCAGGGTTGCAGAGGGTCCAGTAGTGAAGCCCAGCGCTCTCGGTAACAGGATACAACTGAGAGGTTGTGGGGGAGGGAGGTGGGTGAGGCTGAGCTTCGGCTTGTGAAAAATTTGATGGGGGAAGTCACGTGCGTTGTGCGTGCTGTTAGTCTAGAAGATGATTCTGAGCCAAAGAAGTTAATGAGGTTAATGCTGTCTTTTATTAGCTGAAAATCTGGCTGATTGCATGCTGACTTTGGATGCACGCTAATGTCTTTAACTTTCTCACTTTGCTGTTGGTTGCCTGCTTTGGTATGCTGCTGTATTTGTTTAGAATGAGATTAAGCTCTTCTCCGCAAAATATCTACACCTCTGATTTTTAGAGGTGTGTACAGGCTTTGGTGAATTGGTAGGATTATCCTGCTGTCCCAGTTTTACTGGGATTGGTCTTCATCAGGCCAACTCTTGGCTCTTGGGAAGCTCTTGGTTCTTGAGGACATGGAATAAAAAGTTAAATCTGAGCCCATCGGGGCAATTGGATGGTGAATATTATTTACTTAGGTTGCTTTCTGGGTAGCGTTACTTGGGTCCTGATGAGAAGCGTAGACACTTTACATACATTGCATACGATGTACTTAACTCTTCATCATTGTATTAAAATGTGGGCTGGGGACTGGGCGAGTAGTATTGGTACTTGGGTGATCCAGACATGAGTTGGAAGATCTCTTTGAGCTCCTTGCTAAGGTGATGGCCTTCTACTCAGTAGGTCTTCCAAAGAACCTACTCAGGAACTATTTTCTTGATTGCTGCATCTGTGATACACAAACGATGCGTGGCCTCAGCAAACTGCTGAGCCTCCTCAGCCCCCTGCCTACATCATGCAATGAAGTAGGGAGTCAAAGCCTCCTCTTGTGGTTCTCCTACCTTTAGTATTAGCGATATGGATGGAGAACGAGTGCAGTGCTGAAAATGTTCTTGGGGCACGTCTTAATCAGTGGTGAAAATACAGCCATTGGGATCTAAGTAAAAACGTCTATGGGCAGAGTAATCTTTAACTGTCAGATTTGGTGATTATGGCTGCCTCTGGAGAAATGTTTGAAATCACTATCAGAGGCAGTAAGTTTGCATTGTTGAATTACAGCTGTGGTCCAATATGGCAGGTCCGATTTTATATAAAAATGTTACCTTTTTTGTATCTGTATCTCATCCTTGCCAGTGTGTGATTGGAGTTACTTTACCGTAACTCTGTGGCTGAAATTTACTAATGACTGATTGATTCTTTGTTCTGCTGTTCACTTTTACATATGTTTGTTTTTATCAAAGATCCAACTTTCAGTATAGCTAATGGCCCCATTAACTAGCTGCTCCTTGGTTTACAGAAAGCTTGTGGTGGCAATATCCCACAATAATATAGTGACCAATGACCACATGTAACATCCATTGTAATACACTGTCATGCATTTCTGTCCCTACAGAGGTCTGTGCTTTTGCGCCTTTTATTTTCTTTTTCAGTTTCCATAGAAAACTAATTCACTGGTTATTCCAATGGCTCTGTTGTGCTACTGATTGTATTTTTCTTTTCATAGAGAGATCGGCCTTTTATTTGGTTAATACTACAGAATAAAACCCCATCTTATTTTTAAAACTAAGTTTAAATAAGATTGGTATTCATTTTTACTGGGTGATTTTTAATCTGATTCCCAACTTTCTATTTCTGCAGATCGCTTCTTGAACTGTTTTTCTGGTATTTGTGGCTGGGATCCCAGTGACTATACAAGAAATCATTTAACTTACAATGCTTTCTTATTTATTACGTGCTTAAACTTTTTTTGTTACATTTTTGCACCGGTATTTATATTAAAATAGTACTGAAATAATTTCTCCAAGATTGAAATCCTTTTCTGCAAGGTGCTGTAAACATGTAGTAGGAAAACCGTGCTGTGGGACTCCTCAGGAATACATCACATTGCAGGATTTGAACCTACAGAGACCAAAGAACAGGAGCAATAAAGTATTGCTCCAGTATTATAGATGAGGAAATGAAACACAGAAAGAGTAAGTGATGAGTGTAAGAATGCACAAAAGGCCTAAGAATCTCTGTTATGTGTTTTCATCATGAGTTGGTAGGATTTTGTTATTTAATGGGTATGTTAAGTTTTAATAAAATTGTATTTTTAGTGAAAGTCTGCTGTGGTGTACTGTATTCTAGAAAGCTGGGTAACAGAAGCTCAGCAACAGCTTGTCAGTATTTTTTAAAGTAGTGAAACAGTGGTGTTTGGAGTTGTAGAAAGTTATTAATAGCAAGAGAAATTATAAGAAATAATTTTAAAAGGTCTTTGAAAGAGAAGATGGGGGGCATAAGCTTTGATTGGTAGGGGAAGTGAACGTGCTTCCCAGCGATGCGAGAGCTAAGGTAGTTTTGGAAGAAAGATGTGAGACAGCAAACAGTGAAACCCAGTCATTCCTGAACAGGAATGGATTCCCAAGCAAAGGCTATGTAGAAGAAGCAGCGACCCAGAAGTTTTTAGTGGTTAGTTATCTCTGGGCTTTTTGTTAACAGTGTTGTTTCTAGAAATTCTGGGCCAAGCTTTTTCTCCTGTGTCCGACCCTGCATGGATATACTTATGCTGTAACTTCTGAAGAGTTAATATTTAGCAAGAGATGTACATCTGTAGTGAGAATTTGCAAAGAGGAAGCTCTGTTGAGGGTTGGCAATAGACATTGTCATTTTGGGTTCCAGCTGCCTGATGAGGATGTGATGGATTAAGTTTAGTTTATAAGACTGTTCCTAGAGATGCAAAGACTCATGGATAGAGGCTAGGTTCAGACCAGGCTCCTAGTTCTTACAAATGTTGGAATTTTTAGTGGTTGGATCCCTGAAAGTCAGTCTGTTAATTGTATGAAAACTGGGGCATGCTATCAGGGACTGTTACAGCAAGAAGTGCTATTATTCTCTGATCATAGGAAACTGAGTTTAGAAGTCAATGGAAGAGTTGAGATTTCCTTAATCCCTTGTGCCGTAATCTTCTGTGGTTTTCTTCTAGTACTGCTAAAACCAGAAATTCTAAATCCGTTACCAAAACCTTGCTTCACTTAACACAGTCTGTTGGTCTTTTAAAGCTGAAAATACATGAAAGACCTCACACAATTTGCTACTGTATCTCTCTTTTAGTAACCATGCCTACTGCAGAGAGGGCTTCTCAAATACATACAGCATTTGATCTAAAAGTATTTGGAAACAGGAGAGAGAGGCTAAGGGCTACATTTCTGCATTCCCACTGCATGTGGCTAATGTTTTCATACGCACTTAAGAAATGCTGTCACCTACCACGTGTGTTAGTTTTATGCTGCAAGAGCAGCACAAACATTTTCATGCAAACAGATGGAGACTGGGATGAATCTTGCCGAGTCTTAAACTTGTAAGGTGTGATTATTGGAAAAGATGCCAGAAGAATGGTGAATGAGTAAATGAATAGTAACCTGTGGACCAAAGTACTAGTCTCAAAAACAACAATAAGAAAATGGGTTTAAGTTAGAATATCTAAGAAGTAAAAAATAGCTAGGAAATAACTAAGAAACTAAGAAATTAAGCTTTTTCAGGGAACTGTAAACCGAGGGGAGGGGGGCGATGAAGTGGGTGGTTGGTTTATTTGGGAGGGGTGGGATGTTCTTTGAAAGAAGTTTGAGTTAAATATGTGGAGACTGCTACTTTATAGGAAGTAAATGTTGGTAGAAATGTTTGGTCTTTTCGAAGAGAATTCCTAAATTAATAATAGAAATATAAAATTACTCTCTGGATTTTATGTTGATAAAAGTTTGTTATATAACCCACAGTTTTATAAATAGAGCTGACTGTAGTAAGGATTCATAGAGAACCCTTTTCAGACATACTGACATCTAAAGGAGGTACTTCTAAGGAGGGATGAATTTGAAATACAACATGTTTTTGGTTTAGCTAAAGTTTTGTCAAGGAGGATTGCATTAATTCCATGTTGTAGAAGTTTCCCACTGGAGCAGTTTGTGTTTTTGTTCAACTTGATGGATATTTCAAATATTCTTGCAAGTTCTGTTTCCATAGTTATGTCTGCCCTTTTTCTTCAATGTCTTACTGCAACTGGGATCTACATCTATTTGTGCACAAGGGAAAAGAGAAAATTCATCTCCCATGGGTTAAACAAGAGAGTTAATAATTTCAATACAGGAGTTTACAGGGAAATTTTAAATACTTTATATGTTACTATTCCTCAGGGTCTTTACAATTTAAATCTAGCACTAGGAAACTATTAGTTAGGGACTGGGAGAAATAATCGCAAATTATTAGTAATGATGGTAAATGGTAGAAAATGTACACAGCGCATAAGGAACTGTTTAAAATAGGTCAACAATGAATAGTTACAAAAAAAAAGATTATCTGGATGAAGATTACTACTTATTTCCTCAAGGATTATCTTGGAGAGAATTACTTTGTTCTGTGTTTTTTATTAATGACTTTGGCATAAACAATGGGATTATGCTGATGAAATCTATTGATGACAAAAAATTTGGGAGGGACCACAAAGATAGTTATGTTATATTATAAAGGAAAGAACTGGACAGCCTTGGAGACCAAAGTAATAGAAAAATCAATAAACCAAACCCCAGGGCTGGGCACCTGGAATTCAAAGCAACTCTTCCAGAGACTCACAGCTGGAAGTAGTCACAGAGGGAGAGGATCCGGGTGCATTGGTTACATACTCTTCCTACACAGGAAAAGTATTGAGCCATCAGTGTGACATGGCCATAGAAAAATGAAATGTGTATGCAGTGAAGTGCTCCCAAAGGGTGAGTACTGATACTCAGTACTGGTGTTCAGGCACTCGAGAGACCTCTCTCTGGGCATGTTGTGAGCAATTCTAATCACTCATGTTCAAAAGTTGTGGATCCAAACTGGAATATCCAGCCATGATCATTGGAGGAATGGAGAACTCCCTGTACAAGAGGAGATCAAAACCCATGACTTCAGTGTCGAAAAAGAAAAGCTGAAGAGGCTATTGTGGCTGTTTATATCAGGAAGGAGAAGAGCTTTTTTTGTACTTAACCTAACGTTGTCCAAACAGCGCCAAATAGCCATGCGTACATTTACAACTAGTTATATTTAAAAAAAAAAAAGTTTCCAATTATAACGGCTTGAAGGTTTTGGAATTGCATAGTTACTTCAGTATTTTTTGATGCGTTTTTAAAAACAGAAGTAGAAATTGAAACGTGTTTGTCAATGTTATATGTAATCCCTTTCAGATAGTGCATAGTGGAAAGTTGTATTTCTGAGACAGCAAGAGAGTAATGAATTTACAGGTCTAATCCCAATTCACAGGTGTCAGTAGGCAGTGGGTCAATGCTTTTGAGGCAGCAGTTGCTTGAACACTTTTTATAGGTTGAGGCTGAAGCTTCAGGTTGGTGGCCCAAGACAACTCATTTACCTGATCCTTAGCAGTGCAGTATAAAATGGTTTGGGGAGGAAAAAAATAACTTAGCCATACTGAAATAAGCATGTGAAAGTATTCAGGCAAATACTTCATCCTGATAGGGAGAGTTTCAGGTTTTGATCTCTGAGAAGTTCCTCACCTCAACTGTTTCACTCCTTTTATGTGAACACCAGACCAATTGCAGATCTAGCTGCCTCTGTGGACTCAGTTGCTATTTTGAAATCCTCAATTACTGTGGTTAGAATTTTCTTTTTAAGCTTCAGTAGTATATGTGAAGAAACTAATGACTTAGTTTTTGTCAAATCATACTGAACTATTCCCCCTTCAGAACATTCCAGTTGTGGTCAACTCTCCTGATATTTTTGGCACATTAACATCCATGACTGCTAGGACTAGGGTCTGGGACGGAAAGGAAAATAACACGCTAATTCAGACTTGAAAACAAGGCATTTTCTGCCTTTTGCTCTCCATGAAGTCACTGCTGACCAACCTTCACTAGCTTGTGAAATTCACACCACTTTCAAAATCCAGAGGGGGGAATGCACAGTGCTCTGTGCATCATATTACATGTGTTGTTCACAGGATCTTTATGCAGACCTCCTATGTAGAAGAATTTTCTTTAATAAAAAAATGTGACATGGCATGTACATGTAGAATTTTAAAATTAGTTTTTAATCACAAGACTAATCAGCAGAGTACAGAACACGTTTTGAGGATTATTTAATTTTTCCTTTGACATGTTAATATTGCTTTCTGTTTGCGAAACCGTACAGTGAAAGTACCAAAGCAACACCACTTGACTTATCTTGCAGGTATAGTTCAGGAAGGATCTGCAGCTCAGCAAGTATGGGTCAAGAAACTGAATTTTGAAAAACAAACCAGTTAATTTTGTACTTTAACTATTTAGGTGGAGGCAAATTACAACTGGAAAGAACTGACATTCGCTATATCCATTACTTGCCCAGCTCTATTTTTAGTCGAGAGTCAGAGGTGGTCCTGCCTGGACCTGACTTTTCCAGGCAGCCTGTGGATTTCAAACCTGAGCCTTGGAGTTTGAAACCATTGCATCCAGCTCAGAGAGGCACTCTGCATTGCCCTTCCCAGCCTTCCCTATGAGCAAACCACCACATCCAAACTGTGTAGCCATAATAGTGATATGCATTTTAAATCCTTGGGAATCTCAGTGTTGGGATAATGCTTATGCCTTTTAGTTGAATGGGAGTCTTACTGGCTTTGAAAGACTTTGGACTGGAGCTGTAAAGTTATTGTCACAGGAGTAACTGTATTCATAATGTCATCAAGGTATTTAATTTGATGGTTTCATTTTTCCTATGATCAATTCTCTTTTAACTGCAGACAGAGAAGACAGCAGGCTTCTCTTTGTCAAGTGAAGACTTCTAAGTTTGATGCTGGGGGTTGCATAGAGTAGAAAAAATTCAGTTAAGCTTACAGGTAAGATGATGTTCAGTTCTGTTTGTGCTGTGGGAAGTAATGTCTGGCTAGCAAAAAGGGCAATGGTAGTAACTTAAATAACTGCAGCTGTCAAGGTGTTATTCTGGTGCGGATCAGAAGGATCTTTACCGATATCAAATAGACTTTATAGCCGTTAAGACCTGCACAGGAAGTTCAGCCTCAAAACCAACAACATTATGTTCTGTTTCTGGTACTGCAGTGCTGGTCCCTATGCGGATCAGTGATGCATTGCAAACTAACACGGAAAGGTTATTATATTCTGATTTTTAGATTTCAGATATGACCCTTGATAGGTTTTTCAGTTTCCTCATCTTTGGCATTACTATGAGCCCAGATTTCTATGTAATTTGATCAGGATTAATCTTTAACATATGTGCCATTCTTCTTTTCCCATAGTTAAAATAACAGATGTAAGCTCTGTTTCTTTTCTATGCAGCTTTATTTTACTGTATTGTTGGAAACTACAAATGCCACGAAGATTTAATTTTTGTGGTAATGGATGTGAGGCCGGAATAATTATAGCTTAATTACCATTTACAATTAGGTTGATCTTTTTGAAATTAGAAAACAATATATAGTTGTTTGCTGTGCGTATCAACATACGAATAGACCGTGTAACTTTTGTCTCCCTACAGAAGGCATGCAAAGCAGAAAAACAATCTCCTGCTCTTTTGTTGTCTGAAAAAAAAAAATCATTCTGTCTGTTTGCTGTACTATTATTTCCTCTTAGATACATCCTCATCTTTGTTGGATGATACAGACAGTATGGGACAGCGGAGCTGACTCTACCCATTCCATATCCATTTTCATCCACTCCATGCCCAGTTGAGTGGTACAGAAAAGAAGGTGAACTATTAGACAGGATTTCATAGTTTGTATTTTCATGGGGGTTGTTTTTCATAGGACCCCAATACTGCCAAATTAGTCCTATGTGCCCAAGAAGAGAGACAAATGACAACAGTAGGCAGATACTTCTCCTCAACATAAAAAAAAGGGAAAGTTCAGTCTGAAGTATATTTAAAATCAAGGAGGGTCTTGTTATCAATGTACTTTTTTTACTTGTTAAGACATACATTTGTCTCACAATTTAGTAGTATCTATGTCATTGACTCTTGAGAGTTGATCACTGGATCTCCAGCTGGTCTGAATTATCACAGCCCCATTGCTCTTAAGTTCTTCCCACTTCATTGAAATGTTGAGTATTTCCCTATTCCTAGCTTCTTTATCTTATTTTTTGGTGGCTTCACCTTTTGGGGGGGGGGGGGGGGGGGGGGGACTGCCCCTCGGGACCCCCTCACGCGGGGCTGCTGAATCTGTATCGCAATAAGGATTAAATTACTTTATCTTTTTTTTGTAAATATACAGTATAACAAGTTGTAATTTCACTCTGAGTGGAGTGTTTCTGGCTTGTATTTGCCCTTTATCTCATTATAATGATGCCAGAGGTCCAATGTAAATATCCTTCTGTTCTGTCCAGCAACCCATACTTTCATTTAGTGTTATCAGAAAATAATAACTTCTGTAAAACAGCCTGTCAGGGAGAAATAATAGGGCTGTTAGGCATTTGGCAAAACTCCATTGCTTACTGCTGAGATACAATATTCCAGTTTTGCAGGACGTTTGTCAAGCGGCTTGGTTTCTGTAATGTGCTGGGAAGATCTTGCTATCATCAGATAGCACCTGACAGAAGACTGTGAACAGCCAACTCTTCACAATTTATTCAGCAAACCTGGAGCAGTAATCCCATCAGGAAGGGCATGTAGTATAGCTCTGATTACCGTATTCGCAACCAGTGCTGTACTTACTGTTTTCATATGGTCTCTTTTTTTTTTGCTACTGAGAAATTATTTTTCATGGCATTAAATGTGAATCAAATAGACTCTGTGGAGAAGTAACTTGAAAATGTATCTGGATCTTTCCGTTATTTTTTTTTCATATGTAAACAGTATAATATTTTTCTGAGCAGGATTTTACTTTATTTGCAGAACTTGAAGAAGCACCAAAATGGGCTTTAAAGTGGTTGTTGGAAGAAGGTATGGACTTCTTTTACCTGTGCTGTAGTGACTGGCAGCAGTTCAATTTGTTGCAGTCAGAGCACATCCAATATATGGATATATGTAAATGTCTCCCATATGAAACCACATATATTAAGAAATGCGCTAGTGCCTTCTGTGCACTCCTGAACACAGTTTTATAAGATTCATAAATAAAAAATGAAAGGGAAGGAAAGTCTTCTATTTAGAAAGTTGAATAGAGGAAAGACAAATGAAGGGGGAAAAAAAAAAGTGTAAGTGCAAACTGGAGCCATTCATTTAGGTACACTCAAAGGGCAAATGAATGGAAAAAACGGAAGGATGCTTTTTCAAAAGATAGTTCAAAACCACTTTTTTAAACCTCTTTTTCAGTGAAAAACTGTTTGAATTGCAAGCTTTCCCAAATGGAACAAGCTTTGATATTTGGGGAGAAAGGAAAAATGGCACACTTGTTTTTTGACTTAGGAGGAAAATATTCTTCATAGCATGTATAATGTTAAGAGTTCTGTGAATAAAAAGGAGATCTGTGATATCAGCCATGTTTTGTTGCTTTTTTTTTTTTTTTTTTGCTTAAAAGTACATCCCAGAATAGATTCATAAGTGCTGTCATGAAACATGTGAACCCCGATGGATACTAGGTTGTTCTGTGCAGAGTCTGGCCAGAGTAATTCCTGGAATGGTGGGAGCCCTCTGGAGAGCAGATAGCTGGGAGGACAGTGCTGACTGCCAGCTGTTTTTCTCACTGAGATTTTTGTTTTCCAAAGTGGCTCTGTGTTGGGTCATCAGCTGGAATAAATCAGCACTGCTACACCTGATCATAAAATTAATATTTTTCATTAGATGTAGAAGATTAGAAATATGTGAATTTTTTTTTTATATTTAGGTTTTTAAAATGTATTTCTAGTGTAAGTCAAGATTTTCAGTCAATTTTAAAACTTTAAATGTTTAAAGCTATAAGTTTACCTCAATTGTGTAGTCTAGTGCCGTTGAAGATCTGTCCCGAGGAGTGGGCTCTTGGGAAGTGTTGCTTTTTCTGCTTGTGGCAGGAGAGCAGGAAAAATCATCTCTATCTATCTCCTTCATCTTGTGCTGAGAACAGCACAGTGTGAGCTCTCTAACTTTACAGCACTGAACTTGGTCCTTGTCTGCTTGCTTGAAGGAGTCCAATATTGGCTGCAGAAATGTAAACTGTACTTGGTGCTGTTGTTTTGGATATCAGCACTGACTGATTTCCAGAGTTTGATCAAAGATCTGTAATTCGTCTTATGTCAGATGTTATGTTTCAGCTCTCTGGATGGTTAGTATATGAAGAAAACTGAACCCTTGTGTTCTTGAATAGCAGTTTTGGGAGTTGCATGCAGTAGAGCTTAACACAAATTTTGAGGACTGTAACAGATGTGAAAGAAAGTGAAACGATCAGTGTATGAACGCTTATACTTGAGATAAAATCTAGGTCTGGCAATTGCTCTTGGGAAAAGCAAGCTGGAGCACAGGATGGATCCTGCAGTGCTTGCAGTGTCTTTTACTGCGTGGAAGTACATGCATCTCTCTTGTTGTCATTGGCTTGCTTAGCTTTAGAGTGATCATATTAACACACACGCACCCCCCCCTTGCAGTCTCTTTTCTTCACTAAAAGCTAAGTAATTGGCTTTGTAATATTGTAAGAGCAGTTGTTCCCACACAGTCTGCATTTTCTTCCAGCCCTGGAGTGTCTCAGTGTAGTATGAGGTTGATCTGTATATGATACAACTGTAGAGATACTTGTTAGTTAAGTTGGTCCTCAATGGTAAGGGCAGTGTTAATCAGGGGACTGATCCTGTCTGATCAAGATAGAAGATTTAACTCTGAGGAAAAGGTGAAAGATATATTGCAAAGCTTGGCAGGGCTGTTGCAGCTGTGTTGGTTTTCTAGATCCTTGGCTTGTACCTTAATTTAAGACCATTTGAATGAATTTTCTATTTATAAATAATTTCATTAGCAGAAAGTTTGTCTGTTTGTGTGTACTTTACTGTAAAACTCAGAATTCAGGTTTTTCCTTGTAGTATTTACAGAAGTCCTTCAACTAGAGAAGACAGATACCACTGACTTTGCCAATCAGATAAAGTAATAGTTGTTCCAGTTTACACATATATGAAATGAATTATTTGCAGTTATTTTTCAGAGTTTTTAATTGAAGATTAATTATTTGAATTATTGCTGGGATTTTTCAACTTAGTTGTTAGAATTCCACTATCTGCATTGGGTTTTGAATAATAAAAAAAATACATATAGGGAAAAGAGTTGTAAAGTATCCATTCAGATTTACTTTATAGTAATAATTTCCTCCTACACCTTATAAAGGTCACTTTATAAAGAATAACTACCATGTTTTTTTGTCTCATTAAACTGGTGAATTACAAATAAACATTGGCTGTGGAGTAGCATATACTATGCATTACATTCATGTATGTTATTTTAAAATTACAAAGTATTTTAAACCAAGGACAATCTAATCTGTTTCAGATGTAGAGGCATTATTAGTTTATCAATCTGTAAATCATAATGGTCTGTAAATGTAATCTGTTGTATAAATTTTGATCCTTTGTAAATTTTCAGTCTTTAGAAATAAACCAGAGCTTTCTGGAACTGTTGCCTACAGAAAAACTAAGTATATTTACATCTTACTTTCTTAAATGTCTCTAATTTTCCTTTGGTTTGATTCCCACCCCCCAGCACAGTTTCGTTGATTCCTGATTATCATCCCAATATCTTTCATTGTAGCATTTTAAACTTTTACTTCACAGCATAGCAGAAATGAAACACTTTTCCAGGACCATACTGCTGCTTCCTTTGTATCTTGCTATCCATATTTTGCTCTTGTATTTGGTACTCCTTGTAATTTTTGCTTCTTGATGAGCCCTTTCTTACATTTGTTTTTCCCTTGTAGTTGGAGTCTGGTTAATTCATTCCTGGTGTGAATTTTTGTCCATGTCTGATATGTACTGCGCCAATACTGAAGCAGGAGTAATGACTTCTGTTTTTAAGGCACTCTTTCATGGGCCAGGTTTGGTCTCAGAGTGCAAGTCATGTTTTCTCGATAAGGAGCTTCCTCCCTTTTGGCAAACCTCACGCATGTGAATGTAACCCAACATCAGGCCCCGGAGGTTTTGAAAACAGAGGGTTTAAATGTTTTAGAAAAATATGGGGAAGCATTGAACTAACTGTTACTTCTTCCTTTGTCTGTCCTCCTTAATTTTTCAGCCTCTGATTATCTGTCTTCCTATTTTTATTTTTTTCACTCTTCTTGGTTTATACAGATAATGCCATCCTTGGTTGTGATGGTATCAGCTTGGAGAGTTCTGGTTTGCTTTTGTTTTGGTTTTAAGTCTCCTGGACTAAATCATCCAGCGCCTAGGAGACAATGGAATGTTTAGCAATGGAAAGACTGAAAAAAAAAAAAATGATGACTAACTCTGTAAGTAGTTACACCTGGATTCTTTAAAAATGTTTTCTGTCAGTTATTCTGTCCTCAGCAGACTTTTCACTATAGGAGTGTTATGTGTGAAAGTTGAAAGCGTTTCAGGAAT
>NW_009617017.1:49515-68486 GCF_000690535.1 Cariama cristata
AGGAGCCCTACATATGCATATCTTGGGTCACTCAAAGGACAATAATGTTTTTTCCTACTCTCCCCAAAAATCTCATAGAAATCTATGTTTCCCTAGCAACTGATCAAGATAGGCACCCTATGCAATTATGAATTAGTTGGTATCCCTCCTAAAGCTTTGCCTCTTCCACTTCATTGATGTGAAAAAGTGAAGCTTTTAAGCCTGTATCAATTTTCAAGGTGCTGTGTAAATCTCTGTATCCTGATTTTTATCTTGTACTTTCCTGGGATTGCTTTCTGTTCTTGTTTCAGTTTGCTTGCAGTGATGACAAACCTCCATCTCGTTTTTCTTCACATATGCTACCTCTAATTTTGTCACTGTTTAATGAATCAAAATCTGTCTTACAAAACTAACTGATTTTTTTTTTTCCTATGACTTGTTTTCCCTGGTATTGTGACTTTGTAATGTTGCTGCCCCATCATGCCTTATTTACTGCAGTTATTTGAATAATGTGCTTTATTTCCAGGGTTAGAGCTACCTTCTACTTGCTTAGTTACAAAGCCTTACTCATGGAAGCAGTTTTCTTATTTGGCTCATAAACCTCAGTCAACTGTGAAAAGTTTAGTAACCTTTCAGCATACAAGGGAAGATTTATGATCCAGTAAAATCTCTGAATATGACATCTCTTTTAAGTATTAATAGATGTTATGGTGTTTGGAAAGTGGCAAAATGGCCAACTATGTTCTTTTGTAAGTGCAATTGGAGAAGGTACTAGTTTTGAGAACATGCTATTTATTTCACTGAAAAAATATTATTTATGTATTGAGCTGTTCGTATTCTACTGCACCTAAACCTAGCTTTTACTATAAAACCAGACTTTTGAAAATATATGTGAAATATAAAATCCACTTGAAAATTTGGACTTGATCTGAAGACCAACCCTTGCTGGTTTTGAAAGAAAGGTTCTCAGATGTGGATTCGTTTTCTTATATGAGTACTTTTGCTAACACAAGCAAGACCTTTTAGTTTGGATATTAATGTTTTTGTTCAAATAAAACAAAATCGGTAAAACATAAGATATTTAACTTTCTCATAATCCTATAAATAACTTTTTGTATTTCATATTTAGCTATAGTCTGTGTGATATATACAAATGTGAAACCTACAGTCCCTGCTTTTATAATGCCAAAGGCGACATATATATCCTTCTGACATATATGTCCTATTAATATAATGGTATTGATAATTAATTCTGAGAGAATCTGAACTGAAGGGCCTTTGCCAAAATATTTAATGTGTCTGTCTTCATGGAAGTAGGAGAAGATGAAATAAAAGTTAATGGCAGAGTTTGACAAGACTAAGACCCATCAGCCAAGTTTTTTATCCTCTTATCAATTACCAAATGTTAAAGCAGTCTTTTGTAACAAAACAAAAATATTGCTAAATGCATAAACTTCAGTGTTTTCTGGATCTGGAAGTGAAGATTACCATCGCTTCCAAACAAAAGTAGGTGAAAAAAAAACAATTAGAACTGTGGTGTCTTAATTAAGAAGTTAAATATGCATTTGTGTTGTCCAGCTAAAGTAAGATGCTCTCCAGTTTCAATTTTTTAGCTTTGAAAGATTGGAAACCTCAGTATGAGCTTCTCCAAACTTTCTTGTACATTTACGGTTGCCTTGGTTGCTTTTAAACTGAAGTGCGAGATGCTTTGTGTGACAGGACATTAATCTGTGTGTGTGTTAAATCGGGTGATAACATGAGATAAGAAGCTTGGAAAGGAGCAACCTTGGGTGAGACTTTTCTAAGCGTGGGGCCCTGCTGGGAGATGCACAGGTTTTGTGATTTGGTCACTGCCTCTCCTGCAGAACAACCCTTGGCAAATTGCGTTGTGAAGTGGGGAAATGCTGCAATTCTCTGCTGCCGGCTTGTGGCAGGTGGGTATGAGGTGGTGAACGAGCAAGCAAGAACACCATGTGTTCTGAGGCTTCAAGTGTATTTGATTTGATTTAAGAAAAAGGAAAAAGTCCACCTGTTCTTCGTAAAGACCAGCTTTTTGGCTGTTGTGCCATTCCATGTGAATGGACAGCTTCCAACAGGAATAGCTGACCAGTGTGCAAGACAGAGGGGGATACGCCTACAGTGACAGGCCAGATAACATCTGTTCGCACTTCCAGGTGGTGATGGTCTCCTTCAGTGTTGACTATGAATTTGAGAGCACGTGGGGAAAAATACAGTCACGTTATTTGTTATATTGAGGCTAGGGGGAGAAAAAGAATGCTTTCTCTGTTGCACTGCACATACTGCTGGCAACTTCACTTTTAACTGAGAAGATGCCTCAATAAAAGGAAACATCTTTGCTTTGAGCACTAAAGTAATACTGGATAAGATTTTGCTAAGATAGTTTTGTGGGTTTTTTCAAAAGTAATTTATGAACCTCACCGAGTGAAAAATCAGATAGTTTTGTGGGTTTTTTCAAAGGTAATTTATGAACCTCACCGAGTGAAAAATTGGCTAGATTAATCTTAAAGGACTTTCTTATGAGATTTCTAGTCATTCTAGCATCAATTAAATGCTATGAACAATACGTATATTCCATCCCGCGTATTTGTGCTAGCTGCAAATCAAAGGTTTGAGCATGGAATTTACACCTGTGATTGAGGAGGGATTAATATAGTAGTTCTAAAAAAGAAAAAAGGGGAAGGGGGCAGGGAAGGCTCTGTTTGGTCACATACCCATGATCATACCCTCTTCTTTCTGGCCTGCAGATAATCCTCTGTTCCTCCTCCTTCCCTCAGTTCTGGCTCCAAGGCATGCTCAGAGAGCCAAGATTCATATTTCACATGGAAAATGAAACACCATGTGGACTTGATCTGTAGTTGCCCTTGCCCCATTTCTGAATCATAAGTTTTAATGATGTGTGTGAAAGTGATGTTTTTGAAACAGATTTTCTCCTTGCCCTGTATCCATTTATATGAAGTTAGCTTTACGAAAAAGCTGTCTGAGCAATATGTAGTTTGAACATCAACTTATTTGTGATTTTTGTGTATTTCATTACATTCAAAGATTGATGTTTAGTGATATGCATATCCAGTGAAGGATAAAAGATGTATAAGAATTGCAAGGACTGTGATAAGACCTTAACAGATCATTGTGTATGCAAATTACTGACAAGAGATTAAGTGTTCTTGCTGACTTGAGGGTCAGCATTCAACAGGAAAAAAAAAACCTTGAGAAATGTTATATCTTAACTGTTTGATGCACACACTTTGAAAAGATTTGTCCAATTTCCCTCTAAAACCACACTACTGAATATGTAAGGATTTTTTTTTATTATTGTGGGTTGGTTCATCTACAGAGTCAGGAATGAAGCATGACAGTAGAAAATTCTGCATAGTTGCAGATGATGGCATGTTAGCCTTGCGGTAGGCTCATTCACTGGCTGATTGATGTAAGAACCTGTTGAGCCCTTTAAAGAAGTAAAAGAAAAGGAAAAAAAAAGTTGGCATTCCCTTTCTTCCTTTGGACTTATAAATCAAAACTCTTTGCAAAGAAACACTACATGAACATTTATAGTGTCTGGTAAGTGTAATGTAACTTAGACAGCTTTTTGTGCACTTCCTATGGTGAGAAAATGAAGTTCATCTTAATGTCTGCATCTGATAGGTACATTTGTATTAAATGTGCTTCTTGATCAGAGATGCATCTGTGTACAGGGGCACCTTCAACTTCTCAAATACTACCTCTGTTCACTGAAAACAATGGGTGTAAGTGGTGAGTTATATCTTAGGATTATTGTATCCAATAACTGAAGTGAAAAACTTTGTGTATCAAGTAGATGATGCTATGTTATAGCCATCCTTTGCTGGACCCATGCGCATCCACACTGCCAGAACAACCTCACCACACCCATAATATTCCTTAGAAAAATAAAGGAATTTCTTAGCCATTTGTTTTTATTATGTTCTTTTAGGCTTTCACAACAGCCAGATGGCTGAGCTTTGTAGAAGATAAATCATCTTGCAGACGTGCACTCCCCAAATAAATAAGCAACTGAATGATTAATTTAAAAATATTTGTTGTGAAGGGCTTACATTCTTAAAAAAATTAAATGGTGGCATATATATACACTGCTGCTCAATTTCAGGGGCTTATATACATCATTCAACATGTTTTTGCTCCATATTTTTAATAGCAAGCACAGCTTTCTTTTCTGAAAATTTGCTGTAGCAAAAAGCTTTTCATCTGTAGAATACCTGAAAAATAAAAGGACAAAACTTGTTTATACAATATTATCAGTGGGGTGAAGGAAGGAAGCTTATGGGAAGGAGGGGTCTGGTCTATTATGCATGTATTTTTATGAATCTATCAAAATGAAAGTAGTAAATAAAGTTACTATATTTGAGTCCTTTGAAATAACTCATTAGGGATTTACATAAGAACAACTGTCCGTTAGGAACGGATTCCTGGAAGCTGGTTTTCCTTGAAAAACAGTTTATACCACTGTGGGTGGATTTTTTTTATTTTTTTTAAAACAAATGAGGTAAACTGTATATTGATGCTTGTAAAACCACTGTGGGAAATTTTACTAGCTGTGAATTATCGCCTCACTTCATAGCACGATTAACACTTCTAACTGTAGACTAATTAAAATGCCAATCAGCTCTGAAAAGAAGCAAAATAGCATCTTTATTTGATTTGCCAGTGTGAAGGCTAAATGATGGAGCACATCAGACACCCAGGGCTCTGCACAACTGGAGTATGCAGCCTCCCAACAACTTTACAGAGACACTTGCAGTTGGAGGATTGCCCATCTCTGATGGGTTGGTGTGTGCTGAGCTGCATCTTGCACTAAAAAAAACAAGATTGCGGGTTAAAGGAGTTCTATGAGGATCTGTACTGACTTAGAAGGCTTTAGCCATGTGTTTTGTGCATGAAGTTGTATACTATAACTTGACAGAGTAAAATATTGCTGGTATTTTCACACTGCCCCTGAACTGTAGAGATTTGAAAATACTGGAGAGAAAAGGCCATGAATGAAATAAACCCCCCCGCCCTCCCCCAGCGAATAAATTTTAGGTTGCGGTCTGAATACAAGATTCTGTTATTTCAGACAGAAAAAAGTAAAATATTTTGGTAGCTTCATGACATTAGATTGCTGAAATGAGTTTTTCTTTAAAAAGTTCCTGATATTTTTTTCCATGTTTCTGAAACTAATTATAAGTCAAGTAGTTTGTTCTTATTAAAGATTTTTATAAGATCATATATTGTGATACTGTCTACCCATTCTTTGTTTTCACTGATCATGTAAATGAAAAGATATGAGTGCTGGCTTCTCTGATTGAAGGCAATAGGGCTTCAATGGGAGCAGCGCTGGGCCCCAGTCTTTAACAGGGTTTTTTAAAGCCAGACACTGGGATGCTGGGCAGATTCTACTGCTGTTGAGAGGTGAAATGTTCTCTGTTATTTTTAGCCTCTGACCATTGCTAAAGCTGAATGTTGCCCAGTTGTCTGTTTATCTTTTGAGTTGTGAAGTCTGCTATAGCTCTAGGGTACCAGGCAGTGGCTTGTAAATTTATGGGACTTTTGTCTTTGTGTGGATATCCTGTTCTGGTCTTGAGGACTGTTTTGAGACTGCGTGTTGGCACATACTAGATTTTCATTCTGTAGTGTGATGTACCCATAGTCTTCTAAAAAGTAATTTACAATGCAAAGTAGAATTTTAATCTTGAACAAGTCTGTTCTTGTTAAAAGCATGTCTTACATCTTATGGGACTGTTATAATTCAGATTAAGTAATTAGGTTACCACTTTTGTTTTCATTACTTCCTTTAAGGTCTAGAGCTGAGTTCATCACATACAGTAACACTTTTATGTAACTGACTGGTAGCATAATTAATTTTTAATACTTTTGTATTAAAAAAATAGATATTACCAGAGACTGAAAGAAATTGCATCTGCTGTGGTAAATGTTTTCTCTCTGTACTATTGCTGTGGTTTCCATTGAGGTGACACTGTTCCATTTAATGTTAACAAAGTATTGTGGTTTCTTAGTATTTTGCTGCAAACAAGACCCTCTTGGATGAACAAGAACGCAGATTTTGTAAAGTCTAGACTTGCCCTTTTCCTGGTAGTGATACATAGCACTGATCTGTTCCTCCTGAAGTTTGCTGTGTAGGCAGCTATGAATGAACACCTTTCAAATGGGTACTTGATACAGGAAAAGTAGTAAGCTAGATTGCATTATGTTTTCTTAATTGGATTAGATAAAAATGAACATGACTTGGCCGAAAAGCTGCCTTCTTGAAACAAGGATATCCATCCATCAGTTACATGATTCATCCACGCACCCTCCTCCACAAATGCCAAGGAGATGCATCTTTCAGTGTCCTCATCTTAAAGTTACACAAGTGACTGTGATCAGCAGTCATTAATCCTATAACTTGCTTCCTTTTGAAATAATATCTATGACTTGAAAAACAGAATAACAAATTCCATATGCATATCTATTTCACATTTCCAAATGTCAGCATAGTTATCCAGTATTAGAAGTAGGTTGTCTGTGTAAAACATGGCCAATTTATGACATTATTATTCAATGCACTTAATTTCTGAAGTGCATCAAAATGGCCATACAAAATCAGCCCACAGTCTGTCTAGTGCTAATCTGCTGCCTCTGTGGCCAGGACAGGCAGCTTTGTAAAGGAAAGAACGAACATGGCTAGTGTATGGTGACTGCCAGCTGCTTCTGGCTGTCTGGTTTAGATGCTTTGTTATCAAATTGAGCAATGAACTGTTCTCGCAATGTGCAGCTCAGACTGGGTACTGCTTAAAAATTTGCCATCAGTAACAGAGTTGCATAATTTCAACTGATTTTCATCTGAGAAAAATATTAACAAAACAAGACCTGGATAAATAATGACTGTATGTAATCAGATATAAGCATTAATGAAGAATCTGCACTTTTATTAATTGTTCTTATTATTAGAAAAGTCAGGTAGAAATTTGTACAGGACTAACTGCATAAGTTGAGCATGTTCGGTATTTAAATAGTCCTTGTTACTCCTATTGATGTTAAATAGTCTTGTTTCAAAATTTATGTGGTCATCACTGACTTTCTGGGAAGACTGCATCTTTGTGCCAAGGTTGTAATTCAAACTTATCCAATACTTAAATGAACTGAAGCAAATGAAAATAGTAACACAGGAAAAATTAAGGGTCATATTTAAATCTCAATTTCAAGAACAGTTTTTTTTTGAAAAATTATGTGCATTTAATATTAACAAGATCGAACCTTTGAGTGTTTGACATGTGGAAACATATTTCAATATTTTTCTTTATTTAGCTCTTCAAGTGTATCATTTTTAGAAGGGCATGTAGTGATATGGGACGATGGCTTTAAACTGGAAGAGGGTAGATTTAGATTAGCTATCACGAAGAAGTTCTTCACGGTGAGGATTGTGAGGCAGTGGCACAGGTTGCCCAGAGAAGCTGTGGCTGCCTCATTCCTGGAAGTGTTCAAGGCCAGGTTGGATGAGGCTTTGAGCAACCTGGTCTGGTGGAAGGTGTCCCTGCCCACAGCAGGGAGGTTGGAATCAGATGGTCTTCAAGGTTCCTTCCAACCAAACCATTTTATGATTCTATGATTTTGCCTCCATGAGCAAGTGGAATGATGGAAATACCTATTTTTATTTTTAATTAATAATGTACTTTAGGTTTATGTTTCGTATTTTTTAAAATTATGAAGTACAGTGAGATATGTTGGGGATTACTGGACTCTCCTGTGCTAGAAAAATGGAGAGAACTGTGCTATTTGGATGTTGATGAAGGGGTTATTTAATTGTACCATGCTAATAGATGGTTACTATAGCTTGTAGCTATATACAACAGAACTGGATTATGCAATGCCATAGACAATTATATCTAGCTTAACTGAAGTTTTCATGAGACAAAAGGGAATAATAAACATCCTATGTTTAAATTGGGTTAGAAGTCAGAGTGAATTGTGAATCAATACTTTTCTACAAAGGGCTTAGCTGACATAGTAAGCAATTAAGCCTCAGGATTGTTGCAGTAAACTTCACAGAAGATGATGTGTAAGGTGGGATACAAGTGGTTGTAGGGGCTTCATGCTTTTTTGGTACAGATACAAAATTATTTCTGAGAAGTGGTGTTTGAGTAGTTGACGAATGCTAGAATACTGCATCTGTTTCTGAGGTCAACATCTTCAGAAGATATGAAGAACTGGACAATGTTTGCAGAAGAGCTAGAAAGAAAGATTTGTCAGCTGGAGAAGTGTTATTGTGCTGAGGGGTGTCAGAGTCAAGCCAAGTTTTTTTTAAAGGACAATGAAGCAAAGCAGTGAGTTTTTCATAGAAAGGTAAAAGCAACATTAAAAGACCATTTAAATTGTGTGGAGAAATTCAGAACAATGCTCGGAAGCTGGATCCTGAAAATTTCACCTGTGAATAAAGGAAGAGGTTCTTGTTTTAAATCAAACAAGAGAACACTGCAGTTTTCATGGCAACCAGCAAGCAGTGAGAATGGTAGACTCTTACTTTATGTCTTCAAAGAGTATGCATTGCTTTGAGAGATACACCAGCATCAAAAAAAACTGTAGCAGGACAATAGGGTAACACATTATTACCCATAGGTAATTTCGATGAATCCAAGGTATAGAGAAGCTGAGAATCAGGCCTAATGACTGTGGTAACTACTGTAAATTTATATTAGCTTAAATTAAATGATGATATGTCGCATGTAATTGGAGAATCAATCCTTCTCTCTCTAAGCATACGTATTCTTAAACAGGTTAAACCAAAGAATGTATTTTTGTGTATTAATTAGAACAATATAAACAATAGCTGGCAGAGTAGTCAACTGGGAGAAGCAGCAATATTTTTCAATTCTTTAAACAGTCCAGTAAAAAGAATTTTATTTATGTAAGGAGTTGTTGTAGTAAATCATTACAAGCAATAAAGCGCTCTCTTTCTCTATATAGTTGGTTAGTTAAGTATTACTCTGAGTGAGACTTTAAAGGACTCCAAGCTCTTGTATCTGTATTGGAGTACAGATGGGGAGCTAAGGGAAGCACAATGTCACAGCCAGCCTCTGGAGGCTGCATTGCCTGAGAAGATTGATGGGAATTTGTTACTGCATGTTACTAAGAATAAGCAGTTAATGACTAGTAGGAAATATCTCCCTAGGGAGGTAGACGGCTTCCATCGCCTGTGGATCACAGCTTTTTTCCTCTGTATTTAGGTCTGAATAGATGTGCTTGCAAGAGGTACCTATGTACTCTGACAATTGGGTAGAAGAGAGCGGGATATTTGGAAGGGAACACTGTGTTTCCAGTCTTATCAGATGGAAAACCTCTCTCTATAAGGTTACACCAAACCCAAGAGGTCCTTCAGAAAAGTGTTTCTGTGAGTTTTTGCACAAGTGTGCAGCATCATTGCTCTTTTGTTGCAAAAGAAAGGCAAGTCTGTGTGATGAAATTAAGACTTTTGTTTTCACAGACTGAGTTTGGGAATGTTTTTTCCATCAGGTGACATAACTGAGGTAGCAGCAGTGAGATGCCGTTTCATTATTTTTTGATAAGAGACTCCAATCTTAGCTGATTTTATATGGAAATGGAGTGATTTTGTACTTGTTGAAGGTTACTAAGGAAAAAAAAACTGGCAAGAGGAGAATCATTACTTTTTAAAGATGAATGATATTAGTGAGATAAGGGGAAAAAAGGAAGAGAGCAAACTTTGGAAGTACTTCAGACCCTAGAGAATTGGACTGTGACCTTTTATATAAACATAAGTATGATTTGTGAAGAGAATCTTGAGCAAAGTATTTCCTTCCCTTTTCAATTATTTCAATTAATCCGCAAGAATATGCAATATGTTAAAACCATAGTGTGGGTAAGAAATACTGAGGAGCTCACACTTTGGGCTGAAAAGAGGCCAGATTGGGGGGGCGGGGTGGGCAGGTATGAGTAGTACTGGAACCCGTGGCAGCAATGCACACCACCATATTTGCTTGAGCACACTTATAAAGACAATGAATTGTCAGGGTAGAAACAAAATCCTTTAGTAGAAGTTGCCAAGTCTAATGCCTCTTGCGTTAATGAGAGGAAAAGTATTCATTCCCACAGCAAAACTGAGCGTTGTAGGAAGCATAAAAACCTCCAAGGTGCTTTCATCTCCTGTACGGTCTAACAGGGGGAAGAGGAAGGGCCATCAAGGTGTTTTTACTCTCACAGGAGGAAAGAGGTTCTGGTAAGATCATCCCTATTTTGTTTTCCTCGTGTTACTTCTCTTGGTGTGGGGTTGTCTTGATGATAATGATGACTAAAGATTGAGAATATCAAACTGAATCTAAATTATCGGTTATGTAATAGAAACCTTGCAACCTACCTTAAACCCTTGACTGAAAGGCTGAAAAAGGTGTACTTCCCCAGATTTAAATAAACGGTTAGTAGTTCCTGTTGGTTGACTCACTGTTTCTCTCTCACGTCACCTATTCCAATCACCCACAACATGAAATAACTTCAGTGTATAATAACTGGAACGACAAGAGGAGACAGAAAATATAAGACTCACATTGTGGATTTTAAAATTAAATAGCTTCAGGTGGGCTCCTGAGCTGTCATAACTGGAACATGCATTTATCAGAATTGCAATGAAATACATAATTTCTGTAAATACAACATGTTTAATTTTAATTCTCAGTGTAGGCTTCTTGTCTCAATATCTTTACATTGGGGTTATTGTTGGGCAGAAGGTGCCATGAGGTCTTTATTTTCTTGTTTGTAACATTCTCCTCATTCCGCATTTAGTTGTCACTCTCGTAACTTCATAGTGTGGGATTTTTAAAGATTGTTCGCATATGCTTTTTTTATCTTCATGTTACAATGTTGACAGATGCTGAATACTTTAAATCTTGGCATATCGCAGTGTCTGTTTTGAAAGAATTCATTTTGGAGAAGTGATTCCTTTTGAAGAAGAGAGAGACTGAAATCCAGCATTGTGGAGCACATGAGTTTGTGGCCTCAGCCATTTACTTTAAGGCACTGCATGTAGCCTGCATTCTTCTCGAAGATCAGGGATTTAGTTTCCAAAATGCCTGTATAAGTAAGAGAAGACCTTAAGCTAAATAATGAAATAATTTCGAAGCCAAGTTCTCCATTAATAGGGTTGTTCTTTATTTGCTTTTACAGTTAGCTCTTTGCTCTTAGTAAATGAATGTGTACATTTTTGTAAGAAGGCTTTCAGAACTATTTTATGTAGCGTTGTTCCTGCTGTCTAACAATAATTATTCATGATCCTCTATCACAAGTACTCTGTTAAGTAAAAGAGGTCCAAAATGTTCCTTCCCTTTAAAGGAGTCTGTTTCCATAGTAGCTTTAGCATTGTATTCATCAGAGCTCCATAAACTTAATGGGAATCTGTGTTTTCGTAAGGCCAATCCACAAGCCTGCTACTTCTGCCAAAATCACTTTCAGGGAAAAGTAGTTATGTGCTCTAGAGACATAAATGGTTATCACAAATAGGCAGTAAGAAACAATTCAGCGTTTGCATTAATTTCAATTTCTTTTCAAAATTTAGAGAGGTGGAGGGGAAATTAAATTAAAAAAAAGGGATGAATAATTTTAACTATATTACATATGATTTTCACAGGGACTACAAAATGTGATGAGGTAAACTTTCTGAAATTAAATTCTTGTCATGATGTATTCTGCCCTTGAACAATTTAATATAAGCAAAAATATCTACTAATCAATGTGAAAAGCAGCAGTCGTGCCATGAAACATCTTATAATATAATTTAAAATACATGGTTGGCAAATGCTCTGGTATGAATTTGGTATTTCACTTGGAGTTTCTCTCAGGAGTAATTCAGTTATTTTTAAGTATGCTAGCAGTGAAATTAAATGTCTGCACTAAAGGAAGCAAAAAGTAAAGTTTTTGGGTGTGGAAGGAGAATTACTGGATTGCTTAAACTTCTGTGTGCGATTCTTCTATGAGAAGAATTTGGATCTTAGCTTTAAAACACTTAAGAAAAATACACGCTTGGGGTATAGAACAGGTAATTAACAGTTGCCTGTAATACTGAGCCTGTTCAATCTGTGTAATCAGAGCAAATCAGGTGGAAACACTATTATCAGCGGTTAAATGCTATTGTACTACTTCATTTCTCTTTTTCCACCTGAGATGAGACATGACACCTTAATTGAATACATCTCGATGTTGGTGTCAAATTTTAAAGCATATACAAGTGTGTCTTCATCTTACTGAATTGTGGTGAACAGTTTTAAAGTAGCTGACACCATCTTCCAGTGACTGAAAAGTATATAGACCATGCTGCTTAATGTATGAATCAACATCAGGCAGTTACAGGTTAAGGTCACTGGTGGTCAACATCCTTATGATACCATTGTTGATCAGTCTTTTTCTCTAGGTTTGTTAGCAGCTCTTGGTATTATTGAATAGTGTGTCATGGTGTTATGGACGTGCTGGTGGATCTTGGTGGGCAGAAACGGAGTCTGTCTGCCATGGTTAATCCTTCTTCACAGGCAGGCTCTTAAGAATGCTGGTGATCTGTGTACATTAAGTAAGAGTGTCCTTTTCTTTCATCCTGGTCAGTCTGTGAGGCAGCAAGGGTGAAGGATGGAGGGAGAAGTGTTGCACTGTAGTGTTGCAAATGACATAAAATTGTACAGATGCTCCAAAATATCCTTGTTTGGAAGTCATGGCATGTACTACACTGATGGGCTCAGATTTCATCCACAGAAGATGGTGAAGAGGTTAGTATACTAGGATACTATACTATATCCATGATATCTCATTAGAAATAAATAATTATAATTTTCTACCTTCAATCTGAAAATGTTTTTCCTCTTCACACTACTTATATCAGTAATAAGTATTACATTATAATGGAAGTCATCATTAGCATAATTGATTTTTACATCCAGACTGCTCACATTTACCAAAATAGACTCCAAACTGGCATCATTTTGTGTGTGTGTTATTTTTTCAAACTCCTTTGTGAAAGATCATATGAAAATGGGCAGTCAGTGTCTTGCACTGTGGTGACTTCTATGCTTGAGGATATTTACTGTATGTTATTTTAGTCTAGTGCTGAATTTTCCCACAGCAACAAAATCCTTGTATGTCTAAATTATAACATCTAATGACTTTCAGGATTTTCCTGTTTGCAGTGGTCAATTGTCATGACAGCAGCATTGAGCAGGACAATACAATGTGCACATATGCCCCTGGGATAATCTTTGATCGGTTGGGTCAGAGCTGAAGACTAGCTCTGGTTAGGAGCTCTTGTCTTCTCTGCAGCAATCTTAAAAATCTAACCTGCTTACATAAATATTTAATATGCAGAGAAAGAGTCATGAGTGTGTGTAAGCAGGGAATGCGTTCGTGAGAGAATAGGCTTCAGAGAGCAGGAGTTTCTTCCATCAATAACAGAAAAAACATCAGAGAAAAGGGGAACCCCTTTGCCTGCCTTAAGGCAGTTGGAAGAGATACGCACTAGCATCATCTGCCAAAAAAGGCATACACAAAAAAAGCTGTTTGTTGGGGTTTTTTTTGTTTTGCTTTGGTTTTTTTAGTGGTGGTTTTTTGTGGGGGTTTTTTGTTTGTTGTTTTGTTGTTGTTGTTGTTTTGTGTTTTTTTGTTGTTGTTGTTTTGGTTTTTTTTGGTTGGCTGGTTTTTAAACTGATTTTCTAAAACCAGATAACGACAGAAAGGAATTGAAATTTGAAGTAGTCAGTATAACAATTGTCAAAAGGAAAGTTAACCACTGTAGGCACTTGCCAATGCCTGTCTAGTTAGAAATACTCTTTGTAAGCTGATGCTGGAAATCAAGGAGAGGCCAGAGGAAATACTGCAAAGGATATGGGCTGTGAATGTTCATGGGTCTGTCCAAGTGATATGTACTGTCCTCCAAATCTATGATGTTGTCTTCCATCATTGCAGAAAGGCTAAAACTAAGTTGATACACTAAATTGTTTAAAGCACAAGGTGTTGTTAGCAGCAAATGAAGATGAATAAATACATCCACTGTCAGCTGCTTTCTGTGGTTTGTGGGAGAGACAAAGTGTCTTGCAGTCAAAAGTCCCAAATTCCAGTATTACCTGACAAAATCCTCTGAAATTAGAGGAAACAACCATATGTTGGTTGTGCTGGCTGAAGATAAGGTGGAAAATTTGGAGGAATAGGAGTATTCCATCCTATTTTTGTGAGATTCCTCAGGACTCCTCACTTTGGCTTGATTTTTCGGACAGAACACTGCATGCTTCTGCCTTACAGTACTTCAGAGTAGCCTTGCCTTCTCCAAAGAGCTGCAGGGCCTTAGAGAGTAGCAGTAATTTCTCTTTGAAATACTGCCAGTAGAGGGATGCTATTGGTAGCCCTTCAAAGAGAGATGAGTTCCTCTTCAAGCCTAGCTATGTTATTCCTTAGCAATGATAGAAGAGAATACTTTAAAAATAGCTGAGATCACCTGCAGAGGCATTGCTCTCCAGGTTATCAATGGTATTTGTCAGTTGTGGAGTAGCAAAGCCTGCAATAGAAACGCCACCAAAGATCAGAGTCATGTTGTGCTAATGGCTGCTGAAATAGGCTCTGGTTCAGAGCGGTCTACTAGAGATGTTTGGGTTTTTCCCAGTCCTGTGGAGATAGTTTTGATCTATATGTTCCTGACCTTTGGTACCTAGCAATGTAAATAGTTTTGCCTGGATATGTTCTCCTGGCAGAGTTCAGTTTCTTTTATTGAATGTTAGCATACAGTTATAGTTATTTATTTAAACTCAAAATAGGCAATGAAGCATTTTTTTTATCCCTAAATCACTTCTGAGATCCTGAACTATGAATGTGTCCCTATATCTTTCAAAGGAATACTAATAGATACTAATCCTGCTGGAAAAATTACTTTCATGTCAGATACTATGAATAGTCAAAGTAGGATCTTTAAAGCTATTCTGACATCTGTGAAGTCTGGTCACCGAATATCTGATTTTGATGTCACACATACTGATGCGCATCTATTAACTTTGATTTATATCTAAGCCAGAGGACATTTGGGGTATTGACTTTTTTTTTTTTTCTCTCAGAGGAAAAAGCTACTAAAGAACCTGAATGAAAATAATTTCAGATTTTTTTTTTTTTTTAAATTCTCTGCCTGCTTTGTAACCAATTTGTAACCAAGAGGAGCTTCCCCAACACAGCCTTACATCTAATCATAAGATTACATACAACAAAGTGTTACAAAGGGCAGAGGGAATGTGGCATAAAAGGAGAGTTGTTATATGTTTTGGTGCTTCCTTCCAGTCTGGATGTGCTCAGACACGTTTTCCTTAATTTGACATGTTTCTTCCAACACATTGTTACTACCAAGTTACTATTATGCAAATTCACTCGGGGCGTTGCAGTGTACAGATCATGGTTTTCCCTTATTGCTTTGCTTGGGGGAGGGCTGCTTCTCAACTCTTCATGCCTATTCTTCAAACCACATCAAGGTGAATGTATAGGGGAAGGTGAATCTGCTCTATGCTGGAGGTCACACCAGAATGTTATCATCTCTTTGAAATTCCTTTCTTAATCTGGTATGCTAGTGATGAGTGTGCGTGGAAGTTTGGGCTCAGTGATTGCATCATCTCTGTAATTTAGCAGAACAATTACTTTGTCCCCTTGCTCTGGCAGTGGCTTTCTTGCTTCTGCCACTTTCTGCTCTTGGAGAGAAATCTCGAATGAGCCATTAATTATTGTGTGGTTCTGCACAAAGCTCTCCTGGTTTTGGATGTCCTTTTTTTTTTTTTTTTTCCTTTTTCTATTGTGAGAAGAAAAGAGTGGGGAAAAAAAATACTAAAAGCATTAGCAAAAATGTTGTGCATTGAGATTGAGGTCAATAATTTTTTTAAAATATTTTTGGTTTAAGAGTTTTCAGTCATTGAGCATAAAAACAACCACAGTGGAAATGAGTTTGCGGTCTGTGCTCCCTTGTTTTCTTCTGATTATGAAAATCTCTCTTTCCTTTCCTAGTTCTGTGAAAGAAACTATGAAAACCATATGTTTTTTTATTGAAACATGCAAAGAGATCATTGCTTATTTAACATATCTTTCTGGGGACATAACAGGTCATTAGGAAGTAGTAGGGTGTTTTTGGAGATTGTTTTCTCTCTCCCAGTGCTGGCCTAGAAAACAAGCTTGTAAATATTTCGGTTCATTTTGAGCCTTGATGATCTTCCCCTTTATTTCTCTGTGTGTGGTTTGGGTTTTTGGGGGGTTTTTGTTGGTAGTTTTTTTGGGGTTTGGTGTTGGGTTTTTGTTTTGTTTGGGTGTGGTTTTTTGTTTGTTTGTTTTTTGTTGTTGTTTGAACACAGAACCAATCTTCTAAATACTATTTGAATCTGATAGTGTTTTTCTTTTGTTTGGGTTTTTTGTACATTTCAGGCAGATATCCAAAGAAGCATGACAGTGGGTCTGGGTTTTCTCCTGTTTGTATAATTCTTTGCAAGCTGTATTGTGTAACAAGTTTTTAAGCAGAACTCCCCTCAGAATTAATGGGGTAGTCTACTTAAAATCAATGTCACAGCATAGTCCTGTGTATTTGCATAAGTTAATTATATAATTGAATATGCATCTTAATTATTACATGATTACATGCCTTAAATATGTAATTACAACTACTTATGCTAACTGCATGACCAAAACCATGAAATTAGGGTGTGTAATTACAGTATATACAGTAGTTGCAGAAGTGTGATTTAGGTTTTTGTGTACTAAATATAACTTTAAAATAAATAATAAATTCTACACTTTGCATAATATTCTCTCCAAAGATTATTGCCAGGAAGCTGGTAACAACAAAGCCAACAAATGCTTCATTTTTGTTTATTTGGGACACACGCGTGTCTCGACTTTTATACTGCATACCCTGCCAAGGCAGAAACCAATACCTGCAATAAGACAATGACCCCAAAGAGTGATCTTAAATGAAGTAGTCATACAAAATTAAAAATAAATCTTTCATGATCTTCACCTGTACTATAACTTTTTTAATCTGTTTCATGAAACTTTGTGTCTACTGTGCATATGTTCTGATGCTGAAAGTCAGGGTTGCTAGGATCATATGAAATGACAGTACCATCAAGACAAAGTGAGTCATCTGCTTTAAGCAGAGCTGAAATGTATTGTGCAGATCAAATAAAGCCAGTATTTCCTACCATATGTTTTATGTAGTGGCTAAGTTAAAGCCATTTAAACCCATCTTTCACTGCACGTTCACATCAAAATGACGTGATTTACCTGCCCTGATTATTCAGAGATGCTAGAGGTCATGCCTGACAATTCCTTTAAGCAGCTAGTGACTGTACGTGTTATCCCAAGTTACCATGGTGAATTAACAGACAACCTAGGGGAGAAGAGGAGGGAATAAGGAATTCTACTTGAAAACTCTTTACTTTCTGGAAGGCGTCTGTCACCCTGGGTTTTGTTTCAGACACATCTTCATTTGTAATAAACCCTTGTAACTTCTTACTCCACCCTCTGTCTTCCCCACTTCACTTTGAAACACTGGTGCATTCATAGCTCTGGTTCTGCAGAAAGTGCTCTGCAAGCTGGGATTTTCCCACCATGGAGCAGGGTGAAGTTGTAGAAGAGTTTTGTCCAGGGATTTTGTAGAGGAAGCTCTACCTGTAGCAAAAGCTACCCTTGCTACCTGTCTGATCTGTTGCAAGATGGCTGGCTGATTCTTCAGCTTAGCTTTACAAGCATTTTAAGATGAAGACACAGATGAAGTTCTACTACTATAGTGTCTGGAGAAAAAGAGAGATGTTGGATCTGCAGGTTTTTTTTGCAGACTGATTGACTTTTCTGTTACCGGCAGTTTTCTGAGGAGTTTGTATAAACAGTAAGCTTTTTAAAAGAGGTTTTCTCCAAATGCGGAGTGTCTGTTCTGGACTACAAACTTTTTGTTATCTTGAGCAACTTGATTCTTCTGTGCCTCAATTTTTGATGTGCACAAAGATATGATATGCTTTTTTGTGATGCAGAAGTGTTGTAAGGACACTGGAGATTGCATGGCCTGAGTAGGAGCTGTGTGAATACCTTTTATAGGTAGAGATGAAATAGGGCAGATTGCTAAGGGTGAAACAAGTGTTCCTTCTCTTTCTTCACACAATTGGAGGCGGCTGCTGTTCCTGTCTGAAGCAGTAATAGGTTGTTGTATTCTCTCTTCAGGCAGCTGCCACCAGCCTTACCTCCTGCTGTTGACCGAGAGCCACTCGCAGCAGGGACAGGCCTTCCCAGGGAGAAAGGGACAGGTCTGGAGCCCCCAAATGGCAAAAATCAGTTTAACAAAAAAGGACCAAGATTGGTCATTTATTCACCAGGGCCATCACTTTGCTGCAAAGAAAAGGTCAGAAGGAAAATGATGCCTGCTGTGCTTTAGATCTGAAACGTTCCTTCATTTCTCAGCCCTGTGTGAGTGGATCTGTTTGTGTTTGCTGTCTTCTGATTGTGAGAATTGTATGTTAAGAGTTACCTAACACATTTCCTGTTTTTATCCAAACCCAAGATGATAACTGAGTAGCAAACAGTAGAGCCACTCCAAATCCCACACCTTCAGAATGCAGTAGTGATGTGGTTTAGATATTGTGACAGTAATGGTGAGGTTAGATATCAAAATGATTACAGAACTGATTGTGCCATATTCAATAAGATGATTGCTTAACTTCAAATAGAGCTGCAGGTTAAAAGATCTTTGGGTTGAAGATTCCTGATGGTTTTTTTTTCTTGTTGTTGTCCTAAGAACAGTTGTTTGCAGAGATTTTGTGCCCAAAGTAAGAGCTGCTTCTTAGAGCATCTATTGTAATTCATTGGTGACCTCAAGGAATGGTCAGCATGGGATTTCTGAAAGAACTCATAACTGGCTTCAGCCGGTATGTCTGTGTTGACTATGCTATTATTTTAGAGGCAGGAAAACAGCA
>NW_009617017.1:68517-73312 GCF_000690535.1 Cariama cristata
CAGGAATGTCAAAAGCATCATAGGGATTTTAAGACTAAGAATTCCTTGGAGTTGCTGAATTTTCCATTTGGGAAATTTGCATTTTTCTATTTGGAAAAGTGATTTTCCTCATATCACAGTGAACCCCTGGTAAAAGTAGACGTAAAACTTTTTTGAACTTTAAAAGAAAAATGTTGATGGTGAAAGACGTGGAGCTGCTGCAAGCACCACTGGTCTTGTCACCACACAGGTACGTTTCAGGAGCTTTTTTACAAGACTCATAGTCACATGTCCTGTTCTGATAACGTCCACCAAGTTTCTCCTGAAACTCATCACATGCATGAAACTAATATGCCTTTGCATTTTTTGGGGGAAGAATCTTTGCCTAAGAAAGACTTCCGGTTATTATTAAAAAATATGCTTGTTTTGAGTTGGCAAATGTAAGGCCATATTGAGTTGTTTTCTGTTTAAAGAAACCCAGGTTGCCTAGTCACCCTCAAACTTTAAAAGAAAAATACTCTGTGTGGATTAATGACCACATGTGAGAGAGACACTGGAAAATTTTCTAACAAAGCCGGGGGCTTGCGAAGGGATGTCAGGATTAAAAACGAAACTGCTCTGTAACTTATGGACTCTCCACAGTTCCACAGATTTGATAGTACACTTTACACTTTCAGGAGCTTGTCCTACCTTGTTCCTTTCTGTGTTCTAAAAACACTGGCACATGAGAATATGAGATTACAGTTGAATGATGAACATGCACAGAAATTTTTTATTCTTCTTTGTTATCTCTGTAAATATTTGCATGGTGCTATTTAAATCTTCTTTGTCTATCATTATTATTTCTGTCATTCTTGTGTTTACAAATGACTGCTAAACACCTTGTGGGCAATATGCTACAGTCTTTTGGCATAGGATTCCTTGTTCTGCAGGTTCCCAAAATGGTTTATGTAGTTGATGCATAAAAAACCCCACTGAAACATAGCAGTCTTAGGCTTGTAATAGAGCCTCTGCTTCATTTACACTGTAGCTTTATAGGAGACCACAAGGTCCTTTCCCATCCTCAGTGAAGCTGGCTTGTGACTAAGATTATAAAATGTGATAAACTTATATTAAGAAGTTAAGAAATAAATGAAAATAGGAGCAATGAAGCCAAAAAACAAGACTGACAAAATGTTCTTGCCACATGCTAAGCTTTGTAGGAGGTATCTGAGTGGATTAAGACACTTCTAATTGCTTGACACTGGAAATCTCCATCTGAGGTTTAAAAAAAGAAAAGAAGATTTGGAAATTTTTAGAACACTGAATTTCTCCATTAATTAGGATGTAAGCCATGTGGTCTAGTAGTTAAAGCCAAGGGCTTGGCAATAAGAAGATCTAGGGGTTCTAATTATGCAGTTTGGATAATTTTCCATTGTCTTTATGTTTGTTTATTTTATTCACGTGTGTGCTGTAGATGTTTTAGAATGTGAAAATCAGATGTAAAAGTTTGCGCTACCTATAATTCTACATGAAGCCTCTATCTAGAGAACTTATATAAATTATCTTCTTTTGTATTTTTCATTCTCCTTTTTTTTTTTTTTTCACCTGCTCAGGTGCTTCAGTAATAATGCACATACAGAGACGTCTGTTCTCAATCTGCTGAACAGAGCTGATCTCCATCTATGCACAGGAAGAAATGCTCTGTACTCTCATGGTTCTGAATTTCCCAGTGGCCTGTTGCTGGCAGAGTTCATTCGGAGAACCCTACTTTCCTTGTGTGTTTTAGTCTGAGTATCTACACCAGTATTATCAGGAAAGGAGGACTTTGAAGCCTATGCAGTCTGTACCTAGTCCACGTCTCCGTGTGCTCCCTCAACGCTATGTATCTGTTCTTTTCTACTGTACTTGGGGATAGGGAGAATACAAGCTCCCCACTGTCATGGTTGGCCAGAAGGTAAAAGTGAAGCAACCATTTAGATGATTATTTTTAAGACCTTCCTCAGAGTCAGAAGTTCTATATCTTCCTGACCTACTTAGTAGATCATGAGAAATGGAGCTAGGATCTCCGCATATTGCAGATATCCCTCCTGAGTCGTACCGAATTCTTAGAGCTGCAGCCCCAAGAACATTGTGCAACTTCTTGTTAGGATAAAGTGTAAAGTTTATTCTGCTGTCTTTCTGTTGAGAGATGAATTGATATTAGTGAACGCAGAATTGCATTTACACTAACCTACTCCCTATGGTCTTGGACCTTGGTCACTTTTTGCATGTGTGAACTTTTCATTCTTTTCCAATGTGAGGCAGGATTGGGGAAGAGGACTTGTCTTTTTTGTATTTTGAGAGAACCTCCTGTTTGTGAAGACCCTTCTTCATGGAAATTAAAATTGATGATAAGTTCTGCTCTGGCTCACAGGGGAGAACTTTGCCTGAAGCCAGTGACACTTCAGTTTCCTTGTTCAGGATGTGCTGATGAACACAGTGGGAGGTGCAAATCAAGGGCAGCCAGAAGAAGAGGTGGAATAGACCAAAGTAATTTAAAAGCGTAACTACTATGCTTGACATCAAGAATTGTGTAAGGACATGAATTATTATAATTATCATCAAATAATACAGGTCAAATAATCAGTCAGAGAAGCGATACGTCCACAGATGCTCTGTACAGAATGCTGTGGTTAGCTGGCTCCAAGAACATGCAGTACTGTTCCAATTAATTGAGAGAATAGCTTGATACTTCACAGGTTGGAGCAGTCAGATCATTCTAAAGCAGTGATTATCTTCCCTGCTACAACGTGTGTTTAATTTCAAACTTAATTGTATCCACATTTCCGTTTCTAATTAATCCAGATATAGAAATGCTATAGTAACTGAACAGTGTGTTCTTTGAGGAAATAAAACATGGCACAATCCCGTGGCACCAAAGTAATCTGATTAAAGAGATGTTTATGTAACACAGGTCTTTAAAAGTTAACTAATTTCCCATATGCTTACTATTCTTGTAATGCACTTTAGTTTTAAAGGAGAGATGAGAAATGTTCATCTTGTTTTATGCTTTGGGATTTCCACTGTCTCTAGTTTGTCATGGAATTTATGGAGGTGATTGAAAAGGTACTCAGCCGCTTGGTAGCATATGCTTTCAAACAGGGCAAGAATCCAATTTTTAGTAGGAAATTTCCACCACTGGTGTCTGCACAAGGGATTAGATGCACTGAGAACTTTGTATAGTTAACAAGATGTACCTCTGTAGTCTATAGCATGCGTTTCTGAGAGGGTTCCTGCAGGTGGCCAGTATTCACGAGAAGGTCAGAATGGCCTGTAAGAGACTAGGGACTAGTTTTTTCACCTGTGATTTTGCATGTACTGAGCTAAAGGGCTGCAGGTGCTCCAAGGCAGTGCAAAGGCTTCCATGTATCTCAATAACACTGAAAACCAAAGATTTATTAGTGTGCTGTGTGTGACTGACCTCTATCAGTGGTGTGTCGATTTTGTTGCTGCTGTACAAATATATAACCTTAGAAAATTCAAAACCTGGGAGAAATGCATGGTTGAAATATCTCTGAAGATTTCTTTTCATCTAAAAGCAAACCTTTTGTAACAAGCGAGTTGGATTGCTTTGTTTTGTTTCTGTTTTTCATCTGGAAGTGCAGCATATGCACTGGTTCTGATGGACAGTATTATGATTGATAGTTTTGGGGTTGATTTGGAAGTTCTGGCAATTAAGGCCTACCAGTGCTTTCCTAGGAAGGAAATGGAAAAACTGTAATGCTGACACTTAGTGACACCCTTATGAAACAAACCACGACTGGATCTTTAATACGGTATCAGGCTTGGAGTTAAACCTAATGTTTAGACTCTCATTGGTGGCAACTGAGTGCACTGAGGAAACCTTGTTCATAAATTTTCTCTGAGGGATCCTCTGTTACCACTTGATACAGAGCTAAGAAGTAGATTTATTTGGGTTTTTAGCAGTCTCAGAGAAAAGAACTTGTGTATGTCCCTTCCAGCTGAAAGCCTTAGTCCTGATGACACCCAGCTGGTGGGCTGGATGAGAGAGATCAGATGATGGAATGGAAGATCTGAAGGCAGAGCTATGACAGGAGAATTGATAAATGCAGCACGGGGTTTCATTTCATTCAATAAAACACCTTTAGACAAAAAAAAAAAAAGTGCTTTAGTACTTATTTAAATTTCTGACATCGAAATTCTGGTTCTTCTGGGGAAAAAAAAAAGTTGCCTCTGAAAATTGATCGGAGTTCTCCAAGAGTCACCTTTTCCTTTCGACACGTAAACCACTTAAAGCTAAGAAGAGAGCACCACCTTGTGTTAGTAAGTCACTACACCTTGTAACACCGTGTGTAAAACGTTTTCTCGTACAGTTGAATTGAACTCGAAGAATAGCCATGTACTTTTTTTCTCACGTAGTGGTCTTGTGCTGTAGAAAGCCAAGAAAGAAAGAAGTTAAAGTGTAGCGATGAAGAGCTGGATCTGAGGGTCTGAAGGTCAGAACTTAGCCTCAATGTCTGCACTGACTGAACTCTGGGCTTACTCTGAATTCAGAATCTTATATAGATTTCAGATTCTTTTACAAAATTCGAGTTTGTGGGATCTGATGCTCTTCAGAAAGGCTTTTTCATTAAAATAAAATTGGAGTATATGCAGTACCCATTTTGAGAGGTAATAGAATGAATGCACATCTCTAGTAAGCAGTAATGAGGATGACTACTGTACCATGAGACTGTTGTTTGCTGCATACACATATGGAGTAATATCCCTCATGGTCTAAGTGTTTTGCCATGTCTTCACCAAATCAGATATTTAAGAAGGTACCTCAAATCTT
>NW_009617017.1:73343-82350 GCF_000690535.1 Cariama cristata
TCCCTAGTAATTAGGATGATTATCTCTTTAGATCCACAAATATTCATTTGAGATTATTTTACCATAAATTTCTACTGAAGCTTTTCTTTTCTTTATAGTTTGTTGATTTGTTTGTTCAGGTAGTGTATTCTGGGAGAACCTGTTTCATAGATTGGACTGTTTGCAGTTAAAATATGTTATGATTTTGTGCTTATGAAAAGTAAAACTTCTAAATATTTGATTATACAGATTCCGGTAAGAGTGGGATAAATTTGAGATATTCCTTTCTTTAATGTATAAATATGTTTCAGGTTGTGTAACTCAATTGTGTTGTGTTGCATAAAGGTTGTTTTGCATTTAAAAAAAAAAAAGTTTTAAACATAAAAGTAAACCCAGGTTCTACATTGAGTTCTGCTGCAGTCTTCTTTGGTGACCTTAAAAAAAATAAGTAGGAGGCAATTTTGTGGCACTGAAGTCAAAAGCTAAGCAGCTAGGAAGTCACATTTTCAGTATCTTTTGAATACTCTTTAAAAATGGAGATTTTGGGTGTATTTAACTTATCTTGATTGCAGAAAAAAACCCACTTGCCTTTAATAGTGCTAACATATTCTTTATTAACACCACAATAAACAGAAGCAGTTAAACTCTGCTGATGCAGGAATAATACAGATACATTGCATGTCATCTCAGTCTTAGTGAACAAGCTAGGGAAGCATTCCCAGAAATATTTTGTTAAGGCATTGAATAAGTGTGATATACATGAGTATGTAAACTTAGGAGAACTTTCTGGTTGCTTGATCATGGATGCATTTCATCTTACTTACTTACCAGTCTTCAGTTAATAAATCTGAATGTAGGTGATATTTTTGCATTGCTATTTAAGGTCCATTTCCCTTTTACTTGTCTTGTGAAGAAGACAGAGAAGAGTTTGAGACCTCATCTATTTTCTTTTATACAAAGCTAAATTGATCAGGTTTCGTTTTTTGTGAAGCAGAATATTCTCACAGTCAAATTATCAGGGCCAGGTTTTTTTCTCTGGTGGGGGGTGTGTGTGTGTGATGATGAACATTTCAGCGACTTCATTCAAAATTTACTACAGGGGCTTAATCCATAACATTTTCATTTTGTATGGATAATCTTTGCTTTTTGTGAAGTCCTGTTACGGATGGACCTGTGTTCTGATTAGAAGCTTTTCTGAAAAGTACTTGGCTCTTCCAGCATGGAAATGAGCCTGGAGAAAAGGATCACCCTATGATGGAACCAGTGGAAAACAAAGAATAAATCTCTGCATATCTAAGTTTGAATACAAATGTCTGACTCTAAACTGAAATTGGATTGTAAGTGGGGAAACAGAAAAACAGGGGGAAAATAGGTCTCTGAAGAAAAAGAACGGAAAGAAGCAAAGAGGAGTTTAATGTATTTGTATTAAAAATATTCCCCTATGAATAAAACAAATATACAGTGTGAATGAAAACCACAAAAAATCTTCTACTTCCAAGATTAATGCTAGAGATGTAGATATTTAAGCTCTACATACTTTTCAAATACTTTAAAAGGGTTGCTAAGCTTCAGAATTAATTACTTGATCTCAGAGGTGGAGACAGGGTATATAACATGGTGCCCAGCAGTGAATACTGCATGCATATAGATTCTGGATCTGTATATAGTTATGCAACTCTTGCTTTGAGTATTTGTCCTGAACCATATAAACTAACCACAGTGGATGTCAGTCTACATGTGTGTTCCCTGCTGTTCCCAGAATCCTGGCATGTGTTCCCAACATGTGTTCCCAGAATATCCCAGCTGTATACTATCAGTTCTGCTCTGAATCCTTTGTAATACATCAGATAAAGCCTGTTTTCCCACCATAGAGGCACAGTAGATTGATGCTTTTGGTGCAAGGAGACAGAGATGCTGCAGGTTTGACTGAGAATTCATAGTCAGTTCTGGTGCCTGACTTAAAGTTATCATGGCTGCATCTTTAAAAGTGCAGGAAAATCAAGTATCTTGTACAAAACGTCATCTTGGACAAGTGCATTTGAATTTCCTGTGCAAAGGTGTCAGAGATGCCTATTTTCAGAGAAGTAATTGAAGCAGGTAGACATTAACTTAGTAAGATTGGGTAGGTCAAAAACTTGTGAAGACCCAGGGTGTAAGAAAATATTTCCATTCCAATATTTTAGAATAATTTCAGATCAAAATTAATTGGTTTCCATAAAAAATAATCTTTAAAATCTCATTTTGCTTGTTTTCCTTAGTACTAGAGTACCTCTAGTGCTTTATAGTTTGCTATTGTCGATAGAGAAAGATGAGAAAATGCAAGAATAATCTTGGTACAGAGGCGATCTTTCTTATTTTCAGGAACTGTTTACAGCTATATGCTGTAAGCATTCAAAGAGGAGGAGCATAAAAATTCTGCCATAATTATGCAATGTTCAGATGTTTGGTAGGATACTAAGACAGTATCCTGTTAGCAGGGAAACTGGAAGAGATGGATATAAAAGCTGATTAGCTTTGAATATTGTAAGAGGGCATAGTATAAGTGTGTACAGTAAAAAAGGCTAAACAAAGCTCTACCACCTTGGACTTAAAAGAAAATCCAAACCAGAAAACCCTATATTTATATGTATCTCTGCATTGAAATCAAGATACTTTTTCTCTCAATGAGCAAAATATAATATAATGCTGTCCTATATGTCCTGAAATTTGTAATCAGCAGTTCTTTCCAGTATGAGAAATGCTAATAGTGCAGATGGAAAGTAAATTTTTCAAATTAGAGCTGTTTGGCTATTTATTGAGGGGGAAAAAGTGTTTTTCATTAGCTAAACCTATCTCAAGTTTCCTTTGTAAAAGGTTTCCCAGGGCTAGGGTGGTCAGAGTCCGAATGGAAGTGTAGCAAGGTGACTACGGTATTTCCGTGGCATGTAGGAGACAGGGAATCATTTTCTGTTCACAGCAGGAGGGAGCAGTGAGTGTGCTGACCTCCAGCCTCCCTGGGGATTGCCTCCTCTTATGTCTTCTTGTCTCCCACCCTGCTTTACTTTGGTGGTACCTCTATTTCTTCAGGAAAAAGCACTGTGAAGACCCAGTATGGAGGAAGAAAACATTTCAAGAAAAAAGTGAAATTTAAGAAGAGGAAAATCCACTTCCCATGCAATTCTGTGTCTTCTGCTACTCATTTTCATGTCATTAGTAAACCAGGAATGTAAGCAACAGGGTAATACCTTCCTCACACAGAAATATGTATCTCCTGTTCCTTGCAGAGACATGCAAAACAGCATGGGAAACATGGAGCTTCTTCCCAGTGGTAACTGCTGTCTTTTTACAGTTGTCCCAGCATGTGTTCATGATACAGCACAGCTAGTGAGATATGTGGAATTTCTGGGATTTATTTCTGATCAAAGCTGTGCACAGAGTTTAGTAAGCAAAGATGACAAAAATTACATTGTCTGGTGAACAATAGCGCGCTCGGAAGAGTACCCCTGGGAAAGCTGGTGCGGATGGAGCATGTTGCCTGGGCTGCTCCCCCAGCTTGGCGTGCCTGCCATGCGGAGCTGTGAGGCTGGATCTCCCCACTGCACTGCTCCATGGAGGGAAGAGCTGCTTATGGCATCCCCAGCCTGCATTTACCCTGAAAAGCACGGGAGAACTCAGCTGTGTGCTCCCCAGGCTGTGATCCTTAGTGGCAGGCTGGGGCTGGTCCGGTTGGCTATGACTGCAGCACATTTGTTCTTGCCCTCCTTTATCTTCTGACTATTCTTACGTTTTAGGGACAGGAAAGCAGTTTAATTCTATGCTCCCTCTGCCCTCCGCTGCAGTCACTGTTCTGGTACTCATGTCACCTCTCCTGACACTCAAAGTTTGCATTAAGGATGATGTCTTGTGGCAGTGATTTGGTCCCAAAAGTCATCTTTCCTTCTGGGGGTTTTGTACAACTGGCTCCTTTCCAGAAAGATAAGCTTCCCTGTTTCAGCAGTACATGTTTTATTACCTGTTGTTGCTTGCAATGCTAGTGCTTCAATGTAACTGCAATGAGTATACTAAGGTTCACAGTGATGGGCTACCAACTAGGGAGAGCAGTAAATCCACAACTTTGAGGTTGTATCAAATGCTGCGTATAGATATCTCAGTGTTATCTGGTTTAGTTTGACCTGCTAAACAAGGATCTCTTTTGACTCTCCCAAATAATCAGAACTTCCCACTTGCTTTCAACATTGCTTTCTTCTTGTTCATGTCTACTATTTTTCCTTTGTTTTCTCTGCCTTTACCTTGCAGCCCTGGATGCATCTGGTCTTATGTTGCTTCCCAGAGCCCAGACCTGTGGTGAACCTTTATTTCCTTCCACCAAGGCACATCGGATCCAGGTTTTATGACTTAATGCGCAACCTAGCTTCTGCTTCTGAAAGTTGCTGGAGTAAACAGCACCTGCTATATTTTATGATACAGGTGATGAGGATTAATTTCTGGCTTGTCTACCATAGTCTTTAGAGGAACGAAACCTGTTTGGATGTGGAAAAAGTGGGTGTTATTCTGCGCTACAACAGCTCAACACACAAGCAGTTTATTAATGCTATTTAGAGTATTCACAGTCCTTCCTGCGTTTTAGGATCTTGTCCTGCTGTGCCCAAGACTGTTAACACTTAAAAAGCTCAATGACACCACCTTTCTTACCTTTGTAAAAATTTGAGAGATTCCTTTTAAAATTGTATCTGTATTTAACTATTTACTTGGCTGAAAGGTGTACATTAATCCTTAAACATTTCCTATTGTTCCTGTTCAAAATTTTGTGATAAATGTGCTTTCAGTCACTCCCTGCCTTCATGGGTTACATCCATTTTTGTATGATTTCAAGAGACACACAAGAAACAATAATTTGGAAATTCATTACAATGCCAGGGTTTATACGCTCTCATTAAGCATTAATTGGTAGTTGATGGCTATTGCTATTTTTAACACCATTAGTTCATAGCAATGTAATTAGTGATGCTAAGTACAGGATCCACATTAATAGCATTACTAATTGTAAATCTGGAGATAGAAACACAAGATGACTGGTTAATTTCTAGGCAATATCTCATGATAATTGGCTATAGGACATTTGTGCTGAAGTAGAAAGGTAAATAATTTAAAATCTTTCTTGTAGTTTGTGCTGTATTTGCAATATTAATATAGTCTGTTGCCCGCATTTTAGTCTTGTGAAATACAGTGCCATTAGTATCTCACAGCTTCTGCAGTTATTAATTTCCATGCTTCTCAACTCTTTTATATATACTAGCAACTGTGAATTCAAAAAGAAGCAGAAGCAATAAACCAACAACTTTAGGGACATCTGCCTGAGAAACTTTGTTTTTTACAAAGTGGTGTCATATAGGCAGAAAAGAGAAGAGGTTTAAAATAGGTTTTTAATTATATAATGCTTAGATGGCAGATGCTTACCAATGTTGCTTTTTTTTTTTTTTTCTTTAATGAGATTTATACTGGCCAGCAAAAAATTAGGTTTCACTCTGGGTATTGATAATACAGTGATTGCAATATTTATATTCTACCATGCTAGGTTTTAAGCAATTTTTCCTTCAGTAACTAAGCAAGAGGCCTTTAGATGGAAAAGTTCCTGTGTACAGATATCCAAAGTGCTTCTCAACATCTCCGTACAGGCCTTCATAAAGCCTGTGTCCCCAGTGTAACGGAGTACCTCCTAAATATTAAAAGAGAAGTAACAAATCAGCATGATCTTTTCAGCTCCCAGCTAGTAGGAGTACATGTCTTGATTAGATCCTGAGTTATATAAATAGTATAAGAACTGATATTAGAGAGGGAATGGATGTGTGTGAAAGCGAGGCTGGAAAAATTAATGATGCATCTTTACAGCCTTACTGAGACCTCATTGATTTCCATGGAAACCTTTTCATTGACTTCCGTGGGTCTCTTTAGTCTGATGCTAGAAAGGGTGGTTGACAGATAGTGAGGTGCATGCTCTGGTCCCGGTTCCATTGTGCTTGCCAGCGTTGCCTGCTGCTCAGCCATGCTTTACTTTCAGCGGATTTTAACTGCTTCCTGATTGAGAGAGGCTTTAATTTGGAACCATTTTCTGTGGTTAGGTAATACTGATATATGCTTCCCAAACCAGAGCATGTAAGGTCATGCTATTACTGTAAATGCTATAGGTAAACCAAGAAATCAAAAATACAGGGAAAAGGTTAAGCTGTCAAGCTCTATCCCGGCAGTTTTTCCTGGAGGTATCTTTGCCCCTTCTTGACAATATAACAAAAGCCTATGAGACAGTTATAAAGCCAGCCTTCCCCCCTCTAGATTTTCTTTTTCCCAAGATTCCTTCCCTCCCACTGAAAAGAATTTGGTTTTCTGTGAATAGGAGAAACATTCCATGTTTCTGGATTTGTTTCATACCTCTCCCCCACTGTCTTGTCTCGCCTGATTTGATGATTTCCAAGATGAAGTTCTGAGAAGAGGGGAAAACCTTATCATGGTGATTTAGCAGGCGAATTCCTGTCTCTGGTTATTAGAAAATTTGTTTGCTTTTTCTGAACAATGTTATTTTCTGGAGAAAAATTGTTGAAAGTAAGAATAGGGAAGTAAAGTTCTTTTGCAAGCATGGACAATATAAGATGCTTCATTAGAGTTCCTGCTGCAGATGTGAACAGTGTAGGAACTCTAGAAATTACAGTTGGTTTTGCTGTCACTTTTCTTACTTTATCAAGGTCTTTATCTGTTTGTTTGTTCCTGATCTGTTTAACAGGTGACTGTTACTGATGTCACATATAAGGAAATATGGAGATAACTCATCTTATTTTCCCTGTTGGTTGTTTCTAAAATCCTTCTGTGACAGCAAACTTATAGCAAGAAAGTTCTTTTTTCCTCAGTGAAACTGTTCCACCCTTGTACTCTGAGAACCACCTATTTTCCTCTATCCATGTACTTTTTTTTATATATATATATATTGCTTTGTAATTTCTTTCAGACTGCAAAGCCCACAGGTACTAGAAGAAGAGCTGGTTTCCATTACTGATAATACAAGGATTGTTAACTACACTGTCATTATGGTGATGGCAATCCCAGATGACTTTCAGACCCAGATTGAGTTAGCAGAAAATATTCTTTTCCTTGTAAAATGAAGGCTTGGATCTGTATACGCAGACACAGTAAGAGGCAAACTGTCGGTGCCATTGCCGCAGTCCTTAATCTATCTCAACTGTCCATTCTCTGCTAGCCAGGTGCTGCTTGTGAGCTGGGAAAGCCCCGCTCCCTCATCCCATCGTGGATGGTGATGGGTCTTCTGTCCGATGAGGTCTCTATCCTGTATGGGACAGTTGAACTTGGCTGTGTGGGACTGCAGACAGGCTTCCCAAATTAGACTTGTTGCGGTTCCAACATGTGTAGACAGCAACATATGTAACTGACTTAGCATTGTATAATACATTTTTGCATATGTTTACTTTAGGATATCTTTATTTCTGCAGTGCTTATTTATTTCCATTTAATCTTTTTCTAGGTCTGTATTACAGGCAGGCATATCCCAAAATTTTGTTGAAACAGCCATCTAAATATTTCTGTGCTAATTTCCTCTTTTTGAGTTATTCACCAATTTTGAAACTACTTTATAGACTGCAATGTAAATGTCTATTCTTTTTTCTATGTAGACCTGTTTTGGAGTAAGTTTGGTTTTTTGGGTGGTGTGAGGGAAGGAATGGAAAGATATGTTTTACCCATGATTTAAAAAAAAAAAAAAAGGCTGTTTGCAAGTAAAACCCACCCAATTTCATCCACTGCCTCAGAGTAAAATTTTTATTAAACTGAACCTTATATTTATGAGGAACTTCACTGGTGTGGCAAACAGGTACACCCCCTCCCCCCTGCTTCTAAGAGTGTTCATGTTTGATTTTGCTGCCTCTTTTAGAAAAGAAGAGCAGCCAACTGAAAGTGATGAGTTTTAATGGGTTCTTGTAAATTACTTACTGGAAAAACAAAATCATGGCTTATGAGTTTACTGTTTTTCTGAAAAGGTGAGGTGGAACTCTGCCTCCTTCCCTGCCCCATCAAATGGGAAGCTTTGTGCATGTGCTCAGGTTTGCGTGTGAGAGGGTGTATTACTGTGCAGCAGGGAGACAGGAGAGTTTCCACAGAAAACAGATTACAGTGGAGATGTCTGCCTTGGAGGTTCTGAGCCAACGATGTTTACCAGGATTTTCTGAGCTCCTGGGTTTAGTAAATAGTGGAGTAGCTGGCTATAAACATTAATGTAAGATAGCTGTAGGTGGCTAGAAAGCACACATGCTTATATTTAAGCTGGCCATTTTTCAGTAGAGGTGTTACATACACATTTAATCACTATCTGTGATTAAAAGGCAGTTTTCCTTAATCATAACTTGAATGATTGTACTAGCCTTTGCTTTATAGGGGCTAGGGAATAGCTGAAAACTCTTTAAACCAAAGACTTATTGGTTCTTGAGATTTTGTAAACAGAGGGGGGAAAATAAAAGTTGATACAGATTGCTTTTATTCTTAGTTCTCTTTTTCCAGTTAAACAGATGGATTTGAACATGTTCTGCATTGTTGAGGCAGGCAAACTAGCTGATGTGAGGTGGATCAATGTAGAAAATTAGAATATTTTTATTTTCACAGCAAATTCTGCAAGCTTCAAATTAATCCTATTTTAAAAAATATTTTGTTTTTTCAAAAATGATTTTTTGGGGTCATTTGACACAATCTACTCTGAAAGAATTGAAACCTCTTAGACTGATTTTGGTTCCCAAGAAAGTATCTGTTAAGTTGCAGAGTCTGTAGGAGTATCAATATTGAGGTGAAAGAAAGGTAATTTGGAAAAATTTAAAAAAATACTCATTAATGTAGGGTCAACATGAAATATTTGTACAGTGAATGAAACAGTTTGCTTTGTAACAGTGGAGCAGAAGCCACTAGTTACACTTGGTGACAGCCCTCGGAGCGCCGAGCCCGCGGTGGGCGCGATGTGAGGGCAGGGAAGCCTGGGTGGGAGGTGTGGTAGTATGCAGAC
>NW_009617018.1:0-5792 GCF_000690535.1 Cariama cristata
TGGTCTTGTTGAATCTCATACAGTTGGGTTAGTTCGATAAGGTCTGTGTAATATTTAAAATTGTAAAGCGTATCTGATTCATCCAATCTGTTATTTAGCTAAATACTCTTCCAAAATACTTCAAAGTAGCACCTCCGTATGGCTGGAGGGATAAATGCAATGTTAATTGTAATTAGTTGGATCTTTTTCACTGCAAATATTACAACAGCGAAGAAGACAGTAAGCATGAGATGTTATATGTATGACCTATGTGCTCCCAGCTCAGTTTCTATGATTCTTGAAAGCAGCTATTGTAATTTTAGATTTTCTAACTGTATCAGCTGCTGGGAATCCCAGAACTTCCTCCAAGTGAGAAGAGCGCTTTTGGAAAGCAAGCCATTTTTCTGGACACTTATAGCTTTATAACTGTAGGCCTGAGTGTACATATGTAATATTACAAATGCATATTTTGTTCTGCTTCTACTGATTGGCATTTTCATATGCAAAGTATTTTTTAAGCTTCATTAAGTGCTGTGTTGTCTCAGATTAACAGTTTCCTGAAGAAAGCTTAGCCCATATTTCTTCCATGCTCATATTTCCTCTAGAGATACTCAAGTTAAGCAAGTCTTAGAAAAATGTCATGTCCCTTTGCCCTTTGCTCCTCAGAGGAATTAAAATACTAAGAAAACACTTCTCAGATTAAACTGACAGGCTGTCTTGGACACATGAAAAAAATTTGAGAGACTAAAATTAGATGTACTACATCTCATTGCCCATCATGCTAGGCTTGAAAAAAAAACATTTCACTGTTTCTGGAACATTCTGGGAAATGCCTGCACTGACACAGAGTCCAGCCCCATGAATTCATGGGGACTCTGTGTGATTTCTGCAGTTCACTTCAGGTGTCCCACCCTAAGTCATGCTATGTGACTGTAAGAGAACACCTGATGCTCCAGCACCTTCAGAATAAGACCACATTGTTGGATCTAAAACTGGACAGGTCAATCTAATTTCCAGCAATGACAACAATGATGGCATTGGAAAAATAAGAATATTAACTAAGATTTCTAGAAATTGCCAAAAAGAATTTCCCCCTTGTAAAGTTTCTTTCATTTAAGGTTTTGGTGAAGCTGGCACAAAAACAAAGGAACCAACTAGCAGTTTTGAGTACTTTCTTCCTTGTGCTTCACAGTCTGCAGACAGGTTTTCAACTAAAGATCAGCAAGTGACCAGCTGAGTATTTAGGTCTTGAAAATCTGACCCTCAGCCTTTCTAGGAGTATACATTACCTACTTCTTTTTTGGAAGTGCAGCCCACATTAAAGAAAGCAACATATATGGACCTTAGGAGCACCTAGTAGAAACACTTCTATTTGTGTATCCAGGACTGGTAAGTTACTTCTGATCAGCCAGATAAGAAAACCTTGAATAAAATGGTCCTGATAGAATCAATTATTATAATGTCCAGTCCTTGCGGACTTAAAATACTTTTATTTATCTTGGAGAAAGAAGGTTTGAAATATTTGTTTTGGAATATAACTGTTGAAAAGTATTTGCAGCCAGATATTAGAGTCAGGTAATTTTTTATCAAGGAAATTTTTCCCAGGAATCCCTCAGTTAAGATCGGTACAATTAGCTCCAAGCATCGCAAAGCACAGGCTGAAGGGGAGTCTCCTGATTGACTATTCTGGAAAACAGAAACTCTTCCTTCAGGAAGCGTTTAGATAGCTGTTCTTGAAGATATGAAAAAAGTTAATCTCTACTGTACCACTTTGAACTTCATTGTAATAGCTGTCTAAGAAACTTTTAGTGGTTCTTCTTCACAGTCCAAGACATGAGACCAGTACGTCTTTTTGTCCTTCTCGTCACAAAAAGGGAGAGTGCCTCAAATTGTTACTGGTTTACTTGTGTTTTGGAAATGACTGTAGTTGAAAGAAAAATATGCACGTGCAGCAAAACAGAATGAAGGATTTAATTAAACTAGCTATTCTATCTTAGCTGAGAAATCTTTAACCTGAAGAAAATCCTGAGAAAAACCTTGAGAAATCTTTACTTCCGAAGTTGGAAGCTTGGAAAATACTGGATGATGACAGAGCCTTTCTTGTACTTGAATGATTCTTTCAAACCTTGCCTTTAAAATAAACAAAGAAAGTAAACCCAAAATGAAACACATTCCAAAATACATATATCTTCTTTTGCATTTTTTTTCTTCATCAACATTTTGGACTGCTGAGGAAAACACTGACAGAAGATTCCGAATCATAACTAAGATATGAGAGATTATAAAAATTTAAATGACTACAAGGATTAAAAGCCAAAAATGTGAGCAGATATCAGAAGATGTTCCATCAACAGAAAATAGATTTAAGAAACAAAATTATATTTTTTTGAAAAATACTGACATGGACATTGTTGTCAGTTAGAAAAGTAAAGTCTAATTTTCAACAAATGTCAAAGAATGATTTTCCTCACTTTTAAATAGTTCACAATGAAGAAATATACTCTCTAAATGTTCTTTTTTTAAAAAAAAAGTTTTTCTTATTTGTTTCTCCCCTCAGAATTTTGACAGGGTTTTATTGCAATTTGTAAATAATTTCTGAATGTTGTTTTTTTCTTATTCAAAGAATTCTTAATTTCTGAAATTCTGCTTTGTGATGACCAATGAAATCTAGCTTTGAAAGTCTGACACTTTAAATTTTTCAAATTGATTTAACATGTGTAATGATATTTTTAAATAGAAAATTCAAATTGAAATCTTTTTGGGATTTTTTTTGCTATCTTTTCACACTCAAAAATAAAACAAAACCTGAAAAAGTTTTGGAATTACGTACCTGTATGCGAGGAACAAATTTATTAGGCAGTCCAGAGTCTTAGTTAGCTTCCTAGAGAACAGCAGAGCTCTTTGGATAATGCAGCCCAAATTTGCTCTTAAAGCGAGGGCTAGGATAAAATATCTGTATCCCTTCATTTGCACATTGACGGAATAAACAAAAAATCTGGAGTCAATTTTACACTTTTACTTAGTTCAGACAGAAAAAACCCACACTTGAAAGGATAGATACAGGTATGAACAAAGTATTTGTTTTTAAGTTATTGTTTTTGAGAAAATGCAGAAAAAAAGACACATACGTATAATATCAGAGAGACAAAATGTCAGAGCCTAAATGTGAAACCTAGGGATGGACAGAGCATGGAAAAAAGCAAGGCACAACCATAACAGAGAGACAAACAGGAAGAATTATGAACATGGGCAGGAGCAATAGCACCTCCAGCTTATGCAGCTGGGCTGGGAAAAAAGGCAGATGCTGAGAAGAAGTGAGGATAGAAAGAAATGCAGTGATTGCTTGAGAGAACAGCTCTGAGGCTGCTCCAGCCTTGCCAGCACTGAGAACTTCCATGCATGGGACCTAGGAAGCCTATACACATTGCCATAAGATGACTGACATAGGAGAAATTATATGGGAGGCTATGAACCCCACCAGCCAACCATGCAGAAGTCTGAAGATATCTTGTTTTCTTGTAGGGTTTGGTGTGTAATTTTCAGAGAATTAAAATCAAAATTGATGAGATCAAGAAGATACAGAAAGTCAGCTGAAATAACTTATTCTTAACAAAATAATGAAAAAAAAAGAAATTAAATTAAATATAGTATTAAAAAATATGGATGGTCTACAATGCTTTGTTAACAAACATAACAGGTACTTTTTTTCCTTTTTTTAAAAAAAAGTCTGAATAAGTAAGCAGTTTTGCTGTGTTTTTTTTGTTTGGTTGGTTGCATTTTTATATTTTCTTTTTTTTTGAGAAGCTTGTACTGTCAAGAAGAACTGTCTGTCCTGATACTTTAATCCCAAGGTAAGATAGCTGGCAAAGATTACAGTCCTACAATATCTGATACTTGAAGACAGGGCTTGGGAATCTGCAGCCCATTTCAACACTCTTCCTTCTCTAATGTAGCCTTGCAGAGTTTATTTGTCCTTTCTGAAATATTACTCTTCTAAACAGCTGACAGGTGAAGTTTTTCCTGCAGCACTTTAGTGTCATATGAGTAAACATGAAAAGGAGAGAACTGTAAAAATGAAGCAAAGGATTGAGGAGTACTCAGATAGAATAATGATAGAAACTGGCATATAACTTCATGCAGGTCCATGTTAGCAGCACAAGGGTCTTCAAGTAAGTGCAAAAATATAGGGTCTCAGTGGTCCTTGAGGAACTTATAGAAAAGACACACTAATTATGTGTAGTGCGGAGGTAAAGTATCTGGATTTTGGAAATTGAAACAACAGTTGTGCAGTTGAATCACTAGAAGGAGAACTGTTTAAGTGGATGCATATCTCATGGAGGTAACACAGAAATTGATTTATTGTACAGCATGTGTAGATCAGAGTAGAGACTTGAATCTTTGCCTCCTGTATATTTGAAAAAAATATTATAACCACTTACTAGGGTGATAGAACTAGTGTCTTTCTAGGCACAATTCATATCTAAGTGTATATTCAGTGTGGAATAGCTCAACTCAATGCAGAAAAGAAAAAAAGTTGAAGTACATAAAATGATGCACTGAATGAGAAACCCATTTTCTGCTCTATAAATGAACTTTACTGCACAGCTAACTTCTACCAAATTCACTTTAAAAGGATGAGCATCTTTCAACTGCAGAATAAAACCCACCTACCCTTCCTTACTATTTGTATTTCTTCATACATAGCACGGGATCACTAAATGCCTTTGAAGAAAAAATAGCACCTACATCATAGGAGCAGGGAAAGCCAAGAACAACCTCTTCAGCTGCTGGTTAGTATGAAAATAAAGAGATACTGAACACAAGTATTTTTTTTGAAAAAAAACACCTCATCCCTTTGAAAGCTGAATTATAATTGACTCAGGATTCATTAAAACTTTGTAAGTCTACGCAATGACTGATATTGGAGCCCAGACTGAGGGGCTGAAGAAACCCAGCACTTCATCACATGTGAAAGAACAGTGGTATATGAATACTCGTGGCACTAACGAAAGGTCAGCAGCAGCTCAGCTACGGCCTAGCTGAAGGAATGGCTGATGCATGGTGGATGCTGTTGTGTTCTTGTCCCCTTAGACGAATGTGTGTCCACATCCTCACTCCTATTCCAGCTCTTGTCATTTTCTTTATTTGCCTACTCTAGCAGATGCCTCACACTGTTACTGAAAAAGGCAGGAGTCTTCCCCTCAAATCAGGACTATGTGTAACTGCGAAAATCAGGAGTGTCAGCCAAGTTATGACACACCAGGGGAAAGGAAAAGTTCCTCGAAGAGGAAATGTGACTGAATCCTGTGGTATTTCTACATTTGAGCTTTCCCAGGGCAGTGGATTCAATGGAGTCAGGCTCCCAAGGAGCTGTTTCTTATTTCTGGCCTTTATGTTCTTTATATTTATGGCAGAGAATCCTAATATCCAGTCATTGCCGGTAACAACAGCATGAATGAGACAAACTTTAGGAGATACCTGGACATATTTTAAAATCCCTAGCGAAGAACCATGAGACAAGTTCTCGTAATTAAAAGTGATCTTTACAATTCTGACTACTCATTGGACTTTTCAGCAACATGTTTTTTTCCTGAAAGAACTTTTTCCTGGTTTATGAGATCTACATTAAATGAGGGGGAGGGGGGGAATTTATTGTTGCTGCTTTAAAAAAAAAAAAAAGAGGGTTGTAAAAAGTGACCGTTTCCGTTACTGCCTTCAAACAGCATTATAAACAGATTCAGAGCCAAGTACTCTGCAAATCCACATCAAGGTCTGGGGAGTCAGTGCACTGTCACGGTCCACTCAGTAATGGA
>NW_009617019.1:0-14705 GCF_000690535.1 Cariama cristata
TTTTATATAAACATAAATATGTATTATAACAGTTGCTATCCTATATTCCTGTTTTTTTGACTGTTGTTCCCAGATTCTGCAGCATTCATGAAAAATAGCTAAGAAAAGTAAGCCTTTAATCAGCAGACTTATTTGCCTGTACAAGGTCCCTTATCCATACTGAGAATTTGTTAGAGGCCTGCAACAAGGTTTAAAAATAATGAATGATATAAATCCTGTAGCTTTTAAAAGTAATCTCTGGTAATTGCTTGAGGGTTTAAATAGCTTGTTAGGATATCAAGATTTTTTAGAGACTGGAAATAACCTTCTGCACCCAAACACTGCAGTTATCATTTATTTTTAAGTAGATATAATTGAGGTCCTCATGAGAAGAGCTCTGCCTACTGGGAACTTCTCAGTCCCTCTGAGAGTGGTAGCTAAGCAAGACGTTTACTGAAAATTAAGTCTAAATCATCATGCCTTTTTTATAAATTGTTTCAACATTGGCCTCTCATCCCTATCTATTACTGATTATTTGGTTTAAGCAATTTTCACCTTTGAGAGGGAACACAGATACTGTAATTTTAGTTAGAGAGTTCTGAAGCACTGCGGTTCTTTTCAAGCCCACAAAGATAGCTTTTCTTTTTTTTTCCTTCCAATCTAAAAAAGCTATTCATCTTTTCCTTTTCTCTTCTGGCCCGTCTCTTCTGCAGTAGCTGCAGCAACTGGGCTGAAGTTAGAAGAATTTAGCTAACAGAGTTCAACAAGTTTATGGTGTTAACAACAGGAAACCACCACACTAATCTGCAGATTGCTTGCCTTCACATACAGGGCTATTCATGAATTTGTGCTGCTGTTTTCCTGCATTTCAGAACTTCCATTGTTTTATATGGGAGCTTGGAGGCTGGTTTAATTAAAGTGATCTGAATAGAAGTACAGTATGCCAGATGTACATTATAAATATAGAGCAGGTTATGTAATGGTAAACCATCAGGAAATATATGGGAATGGTTTGTGATAACTCATTGTTAACTAAATATAAATCCTAATTTATTTCACTGTTTAAACTTACTACTTTTTTTTAACTAGCACAAATGAACTTTCTTTGTATTTTTACTTTTTCCTTTTTTTACAACAGCTTTCCCATGGGGAAAATCTGCTTCAAATTAGTTCATTCTGGTGAACAGGTACTATTCAGTGTGAATAAGGACTGTAGCATTTGGGCTAGATCCACAGCAAGACTAAGGCAGGCTATGCTGCTGTAGTTGCTTCTGCCTATAACAGAGGTATCTTAAAGCCGTGATTCAGCTGCCATCTAATTGGCATAAAGACAGAAAATATTTTGTTTCAAAATTTAAGTTCCCAAGGTCTTCAAAGAATATAGCCTTGCTCCAAAATACTGACTTTTCATTACATTGAGCTGCTCAACTGTATTGTCCCATTATTCATCAGTTAAGTATTGCCTCTCCTAATTTGCTTATGTGGCCCAATTGATAAAGCATTTGCAGCATCCTCTTGACAGAAAAGCCAGGGATAAGTTCTCATTCCTACCTCTTTTTATCCTATTCTTTTTTTTGCTGGAGCACCCTAAACACAACACTGTAGTTCCCTGTTCACTTTCTCTTACTGAAACGGAGTGCGTGGAAGCCCCTGGTCCCTGCATTCGGAGGAAGACTGCCTCTTCATCTCACAGGCAAAAAGCTCTTTGTGCAACCCTGGTTGAGGACATACTGTGCTAGCTTTCACAGGGTTAAAAGGTAGAATGAAGTGTATATTTTTCAACTACCTATATACTACTGTATAAACAAAACTCAACCTAGAGGATCAGTTGCCACATAAGTCCTGGGCACAGATACATGTTTCACATATGATTTAATTTTTTCTTTGAAAGCCCATGAGCAACTCATTTAATAGTCAACGATTTTCAGATGTTGGACTATGCTAATTCCTAAATTATGATACTTTTTGCATTTCCTTTTAGACTATTTGTTCCACTTGACTAGCAAAGAGGCTTTAAATGTTGAAATAACTTTTTATAAGCCACATTTTGTATCAAAATTGAAATATTTCTGACAAGAAACATGTTCCTATGTATTCATTCAGTGCTTTTCCTGTCTTTTGCCTAATTAACAGTTTCACCTGGTAGACATTTTCAAAGCTGACTGGGCAGGAGGTGTAGAGCAGACAAATCCCACTGTTTGCTAATTAATTTCTCTCTTCTTAAGATCACTAACAGAAAAATCAATGGTCATCTAGCACATGTGTTCTTTATAACCTGCCAGTGCTTTAGCATAATTTCTTGAAAGATTACCCAAACACTCTTCACAAAGAGGTAAAGGTATCAAAAGGTCATTACAAGCAGAATAGTAAAGAATATTACATATATTTCTCTAAGTGTGGAATTTTCTTCCTGAAGAATTCACACTTCACAGCAAATACACATCCTATACTCCTACAGAAAGCTCCCTAATTTTAATCTGCCTTTCGAGGAGTTTCTGCATCAGACAGAACATCTCACTAGCCTGGGAGACTGGCAATGAGACACAACTCCTCTAGCTTCATCACCACAACCTACCCTATGGTAGGTTGTAGTAGGTTGTATGGCACTTGTGGTAGTGGGTGAAACTGGAATAAACTAGAGTAATAAATCAGCCTGTCATGTCTGAATTGTGTCTCTAAATCCACAACAGGACTGGATGTAACTGAAAATATGAGCCAATGGGTATGTTTGGGCAGTGATTTTCAAGTTTCAGATGTCTGTCTACATCATCACCCACACATCTGGTGCTGCTTACTGCAAGAGATTTTGATGAATGATCTTAAATAATTTTCATGAGCCATGGAAAACCAGCCAGGGCTTCTGAAATTAGGCATAAAAGCTTGCATTTATTTACATATGGTCTTCTGATACTACATGTATTCAGATTGCTTAGAAACCTCAAAATATCTTTATGTCCTTTTTCTTTTCTCGGAATCGTTTCAATTATAAGGAAAGGAATGTCTCCATCCCATTGATCTATTATAACAGATACGATGTAAGTTATCTTAAAGACTTCTATAAGGCATTGCTGTTCTTTTTGATTCCTTACAAGCACTCAACAAAAGGGGAGCAAATGATGAATTTAGTATTCTCAAAACTATAAACATGCTGTTTTGGATAAACACAGTTTCAGTCATGACTCAAGGCAGCTGGAAGGTGAGTTGGAACAGCTCTGCCAAAACAGGCTTCACCAGCTATAGCAGCCAAATTCTAAGGATCTTGACAAATGGGGAATGATGGCCAAGCCAGTCAGAGGACGGGGTATTTCTGCACATTTCTTCTGCAGCCTGAACTCTCTGCCCATGGCAATATGAACCCCTTGGTGGTTATCGGCACCAGTCTTTCTCAGCTGGATCTCTCTTGAAAAATCTGCATGTGACACTGCCTGCTGCCCACGCTCTTGACTTGATGTAAATAACTTGAGCAAGTTTAAGTACAGCCACCTCCAGAGGCTGCAGGGATGTACATGTTGCAGTCACAAGCTCTGGGCTTGCAGTGATGATTCAGAGCTTTCTGGGAATTCATTGATGCATGCAAACACTTTGGCAGTTACATGGTTTAGCCTTGCTTGCTCTTCTTGTAGCTTTTGGTGCCTGGCACTCAGTGCATATGCAGGAGGTTGCAGAGTAGGAACCCGATCATGTTTATAAGTCAGGAAATGAACATCACCTTGTGGCTATCTATTTACTACTATTTTGAATATGGTATTCATGTGTAGTAACATATTGAAAACAAATCAGAGACTATGCCTGTTCCCTGCAACAGAACGCATGGGTAGTTCTCAGTATGTGGCTTTTAGGTGCTTTATGGACCTGCAGCTGCCCAGGCAGTTTGTGAAGACAGCAGCTGACTCACACCTGCCAGACTCATTCAAATCTTGGCTTAAATATTCTGTCACTGCAGATTAATCCCTGATTTCCTTCTGGCTGACCGGAAAGGAAAAAAAGGCAATATTTTGAAACTGGGAGTCACCTTCTGTGTCCTGGAAGTAGCATGCGAGAGTGTTGTGATCATGTATGACCATGTAAGATTCTTCTATTGAAAACCAGAAAAAAGGTAGCTACTTCCACAATGTTTGTTGTTTGGGTTTTTTTTAAGAGCAAACTGTTCTAAGCCCTCCTTCTGCAAACAGCAAGAGAAAGCACAGTCCCAGAGCTGCTGAAAACCCATGGTAAGAACAGTCACCAGAGATGGTGGAGACCCTTACTCCAATGCACATTCTCCCTGCTGTAGAGGACAGACATGAATTTCCATCCTGGGGGAGTATTGTAGGCAGTATTCTTTGCCTCAGTGGGACTCTGCCATGTTATGTCAGTATTTCAACATTCACTGGGACCAACGGGAAAGCTGTTGACTCCACAGCCTTGTAAGTTTAATCTCTCAACTGGAATGAGAGAGACTTAGATATTGAATGCTTGCTTTCCAAATACTAATTGGAGCAGTTCCCGCAGAAGACCCCAAATCTTGGCTACAGCATTCACCTGCTAATGCATGGTCAAGTCTTTTCTCCTGTCATCCCAGTCTACCAGTGGTGCACGGACCTGCTTTGCTATTTACATACGGTTAACATAGCAAATGAAAAAGGGAGATACATAGCCAAAAGCATTATGTTTCTAGTACTATTAGACTAATAGTGATAGGACAAGAGGAAATGGCCTCAAGTTGCGCCAGGGGAGGTTTAGATTGGATATTAGGAAAAATTTCTTCACCAAAAGGGTTATCAAGCACTGGAACAGGCTGCCCAGGGAAGTGGTGGAGTCACCATCCCTGGAGGTATTTAAAAGATGTGTAGATGTGGTGCCTAGGGACATGGTTTAGTGGTGGACTTGGCCGTGCTAGGTTTATGGACTCAATGATCTTAAGAGTCTTTTCCAACCTAAATGATTCCATGATTCTTTTTGTACTTACAGAGCTTGATATTCAAGATACCACAAATTTTTGAGCAATTTACACTGACAGCATTGTTATTAACTGAAGCAAAAAAACGAAGAAAAAGGAATTGGTCATGTCCCCGGCACTGTCCACTATATCATACATTGTGTAGTCTCATATCTCACCTCACAGCCCAAATATACATTCCTCACAGAGAGAGGGCAGCCTGTGAGAGATACCTTGAGGGGATGATTTTTGTTAAGTGTATATATCTAACATACACATGCTTTGGGTTCCTAAGAAAACTCAGTAAGATCACAGTCTTATCACACATATCATCATTTGAAGTTGACAGGCACACCACTCCTCTTATAATTAGAAGCTTTGAATGTTAATTTCCCAAATTCCCACATCATCAGGAGGATGAAATTTAATCTCCGCATATGTCACAGTGGATTGAGCCAGGGATTTGATATGTTAGGAAAATCCTGGACCTTGTGTATTTTTAGGCGGAAGGAAATAGCAACATTTCAGCGTAACACTGTACAGTGCTTGCCCCTCAGGGGAGGGTTTATATAAAGAGTGTTTCAGTAGTGTAGGGTCACTTTTGAAACTGACAGGGCATTGCTTTCTGTAAGGTCACAGCATCTAGCAAGACCCTATAGATAGCAGCGAGTCAGCCTCTAACACTCAGGAACTAAAGATCGCTAGAACAAGTCAAGTAAATGGCAGCTGGTGGATGCTGCAACACCTGAGACAGGAAAACAATGAGTTAGTGGGATACCAAACTGTGTGAAAACCTACTGCCTGAGAAACTGAGGACTGCAGATTTAAGTAGAAGCAGAAATGAGGGAATGACTGTAAGCGAAAGAAGACATTTTTGGGGTCTATAATAGGAGACTGCTGTCACATTCAAATGAAAAAATCTTGAAAAATTTGAACTCTTATTAACAACTTTTAGCTGCTTTTAATAAGGCAAACTTTTTGTAATTTATGACGGAAAAAAAAAGTAGTCATTTTCGTGAACTTTACAGCGGAAAGCCAGTATGGGTATTTAACCTGTGCTTTGTCAACTCTCCCTACAGAAATTATCTTTCTTCTTTGGGGAGTGAGCACTCTGCAGTGGTAAATGACCATGCTATCTTTTTCCACAGTCCCATATGTGAAATAGCTACATTTTTGCCCATGATTAATGAGCTAAGTTCAAATAAAGGTTATGTGTTTAACAAAACTTCAATGACAGAGTTATGAGACACACGTTTAATATTTTTTTCATCAGAAGCTACATGCTGTTCTAATTTGCTGATTGCCAAATTATGTCATCCAGCTAAAGAGTTTTTTTGTTGATATTCACTACTACAGAGATGTCTTATTTAAATAGCAAGATAGAGAGAAACTATTAATACGAAGGAAAAACAATGATCTAAACTACAAAATATGGTTATCAGACATTGCCAATAAATCCTTCTATTAGATGAATAAATATGATCTGAGACTGTCCATATCATTCTTATATACAATACCACAGTCAAATTAATAAATCTCCTACTGGTGTAGATTTACTGCATAAACAGGCAGTAGACTAGAGAGGTTATACAATCTTCACCTTTTTGCTTTATTTGGGAGAAACGTGCCTGGGAAGAAACTGTTTTTACTTTTTCTTCTCATTTACTCTCCTTTTTTTCTCTCTCCCATCAATAGATACAACCCAGTCACTTCAATCTTTTGAAAGGCTTGTCAACTCATGTCATTTGTTCGGACATCTTGCTACCAGCTGTAGAATGGATACAATTAAAATATGAGGGAAGTGATAAAACTAGAGTGCAGCACAAAGGAATCAACTGAGGGTTTTATGATAATAATTTTACCTTATGCCTGCACTCCAGTCTGCAAGGCTATGCAGAGCTACTAGAGCAAGATTTATATGAAGCTATTGAGCCATGGCAGTACTAAGCCTGGTGGGGACAAGGTGATCACAGCTCTTCCCAGCTGGGTCCTTTCTCACTCCACATGTTGTCTCTAACTACCGGGACATTTCTGGAAGGACTTCAGCAGGGTTTTCAAGGTTTGTCTTTGCTCCAGAACACAAGAAAAATGTATTTGGGGTGCTGATTGTCCCAAGCCATCCAGAGCTTGTGAGTGGGGAAGAAGGGTCGCTGAAGAGCATCCTAGTGTCACTCTGAAAAAATGTAATGACAGCTGAACTGCCTAGGTAGAACAGAAAAACTTGAAAATAATACGAAATTTTCAACCATGAGTCCTTTGGTTTTAACCAAAGAATACTTCCTTTTGCAGAAGTGATAAAAGAGCTGTAAGAGTACAAACACAGCAATGACAGCTTCAATATTTCACATTTTAGGAAATATTTGAATTTCTGTTGTATCTGTAAAAATAATTGTGATAAGGCCACAATTTCTGTGCTCTAACTAAAAAGAGATAAGATGTGTGTCCAGAAGACAACCACAAGGATAGTCAGAGGACTGGAACACCTCTCCTGTGAAGAAAGGCTGAGTGAGTTGGGGTTATTCAGCCTGGAGAAGAGAAAGCTCCAGGGAGACCTTCTTGCTACCTTTCAATATATAAAGAGGACTTATAAGAAAGACACAGAGAGAAGCCTATAGTGATAGGATAAGAGGCAACAGTTTTAAACTGAAAGTGGTGAGGCATTGACACAGGTTGCCCAGAGAAGTTGTGGATGCCCCATCCCTGGAAGTGTTCAAGGCCAGGTTGGATGGAGCTTTGAGCAACCTGATCTAGTGAAAGACGTCCCTGCCCATGGCAGGGACGTTGGCCTAGATGATTGAGGGAGGAGCAGTTGACACTTAACAATTATGGCTATTCAGCATGAAGCCCTAGCCATAAAAATCAGAAAGATAAGGTCTTTGAAACACTATGTTGTGCATTGTCCTATAGCCTGCATGTAATGTGCTAAGCAAGTCAATGTGATGATTTTTTTTAAATTACTGCCTTTCCTAGGTATGAAGGTAAGTTGCATTACAAACCATTTTTTCTTTGCAGGTCAACATATATAAACCCAAATCTCAACTGGAATTGGGCAATTGAAAGTATTTGCAATATTAGCATAGAAACTTCATAGAATAACAACCTGAAAACAAAATGTAGTAGAATTTAAAAGGACATCATCGAAGTAGCTTATCATTCCTCAGAATAGTTTCAAAAAGGGGTGCTTACTTCTCTGAACATACCAGGCCACTTCCTACAAACTATTCTGTAAAACTATAGGCATTATATGTAGTTGATAAGTGCTAGAAATATCCAGCTCAACATCTTCAAAAAAGCAGGAAAATGAACAACTTAGGCAAAGGCAAGGAATGAGATTGTACCACTGTTAACTCATATCTTGAATAAAAAAACTTCAGCAGGTAGAAACATTAAGAACACAATTCCGTGTATATATAAAAGATCTTAAATATTGATTTCATTGCTTGTTGAACATCATTAATTCTTAAATGCTAGTCTCTACTCATTGAATATAAAATCAGAAGAAAAACAGCAAAATTTTACGTTACACAAGAGCTTAACTTGACAACAGGGCTATTCCTATGCATAAAACTATTATAACTTCTATAAAACACTAGAATTATTACACAAACACAGGATTATGGATTAACTCAGCACATGTGTGAAAATAATCATGCACTGATCTGTAATTTTCAAAATAAGAGAAAGCTAAATTAGATTATTTTCTAGATAAAATCCTTTACACATTTTTAAAAAGCAAGACTTGAAAAATGTCTTATTATCTAACGGAGTAATGAAATTCATTAAGTTTCAAACAACTTCCCCATAAATTTAAATAATCATTTTTCATACTGTTATCTATTTCAAGGACATTTACACAGGAAACATCATAAAGAACTAATCCTGTGTGATTACTGCAGTAAACATGGCTGAAGCTCACTGTGGGTGCAGATTTTTAATTTTGTACAACAAAATGTTGAAATACTAAGTTCTTCATGTGATGAATGAAAGAAGAAAACAGAAGAAAATCTGAGATTATTCTCACTTTGCCAACTCATTTTAGCATAAATAAAAATATAAGTATTGCTAAGGGATTCTGTGCTTGGTGTTACAGAGCGAAAAGAACTTGCTGTGACCCATACATTAATTTACCCTTTTAAACATCACTATATTTTTAATAAAAAATTACAGATTTCTCTTGTTATACACAGGCACATTTTAAGAGATAAAATGTTCAAGCAATTTCAGTTGAAACTTGATTGAGACATTTTAAAGTAAAGGAGAGAGGTTTAAACCACTAGGTTGGATTAATGTAAATTGATTTGTCCAAGGTTATTTGTTTAGATAATAGAGGTAATAGAAGGAAGGCCCTAGGTCTCACAGAAGTGATGCTCTGAGACGTTCCATCCTGTCATCATGCTCAAAGCAGGTTCACAACAGGGCATACTCCATTTAGGCAGGGAAAATTCAATTAGAATCATTCTGTGGACTCAGGGATCCCACTGGGGATCAGGATAGGCAATATTCAGATTTCATTGTCTCACAACAATATATGTCAATGAAAGACATTTTTTGCCCTGCCTTGTACTCCCCTTTGTGTTTTCCGAAGTCTGTTAATAGGATTTTGATATCAGAAAAAAATGAGATGTTAATTGTTTATCAAATATTTTATTAATCATACTTAAAATAATAAAAACTGGCAGTAATTAACTACTATCAACATTAAAAAAAATATTGCCAAACCTGTCCAAAATTACTATTTTGGCACTGCATAATGACTAGAATTAAAAAACATTCAGCATATACAGAAATACAAAGTAATTAAGGAAGAAACATTCAAAAAAGCCCAACAATTAAATAGTTTCTGGGATCAGATATGATTTTTTCTGCAGTGTACTATCAACTAAGTATGTATGTCAGCACAGGTCTGAGAGTCATAGCAAGAACCTAGGAAAGCTGGGAAACACTTTAAGAAGACTTCATCATTTTAACCATGCAAATACCAGAGTTGCCAACCCTAAAATTTCAAAATTATGAGCGAGACATCTGAAGTCATAAGGTTAACTAAAGCACTGACCAAATGTGAGACCATGTTTGATCAGTCCTTTTGATTTTTAATGTCTTCTTACCTTCCACACTATAGATATGTCACAGTTACAGAGGTGTCAATTGTCCAAAACATAAGTGAGCTGGTTCTGGTCCACACAGCAAGAGTTGCTATAGCTTGATGATCAACTTCATCCAGCTTTTCCCCAATATAAAAATGCTGATTAATCAGTCGTTACTCCTCAGCCACACAAATATCAGTTTCTTACTGTTAGTGGAGGAAAGTCTGTACTTTTTTTGCAGCAGTTTTGGTCAACTCCTTTTCCGCGGCAAAGTTATGTATTGAGAGCATCCGTCCTTGAGGTAGAACGGAAATTTGTATTAATCTTATTAGCTGTATGGCAGACTTCTGTGGAAACTTAAGACACCATACTGAACACAACGCAGGAAAATTAAAAACACAAAGGCAGAGAAGAGAGAACTTGGACAACATCCAAAAGACATATAATTAATAAACCCTATTTTAAACACACCAGGAGCAGGAAACTTGCCAAAGCACCTGTAGGGCCAGTAAGTAACCAAGACATAGAAGGAATGTTCAGAAAAAATACTTTTAGTAGGAAAACTCAGCAAAAGTTTTCCATCTGTTTTCCCTGTAGAGAAGCATAGGAAGGATTCTCCAAAAGACTCCTTCTCTATGCAGGACTTAGCAGAAGGTCTTGCTCATGCTGAACTGCTGCAAGAACGTGGAACAAAAAGACCAAAAGAAAAATTTCTCATCCAGATGATCTGATAAATGCTGCAGAGTTTAAGGAACTTGAGTCTGAAGTCTTGCTTCACAAAGGTTTTGGAGTCCTTTACAAGAACAAGGATGATCACATAAGGACAAGGAAATCTGGAGAATATAACCTATCCAGATTTCCAAATCATCTAAAAGATGCCAAAGAAATGAAGCTGCTGTGGGGCAATGTGAAGATTCTAATCTGCATAAGCAATAGGTTAAATAATAGGAATAAAATAGTAATAGAAAGTAGATAGCAAAAGAGAAATAACTGCACTTTCATCATATGGATAGTTAGCAAGTTTATCATTCAGTTATAAATAAGATGATTATTAAGATTAATCTCTAATAAGCCCTGTCTACCTCACCATTAACACATCCCATTGTTTTTGAAAAAGTCATTGATCTTACCATAGACTTTCTTAGCTCCATTGATTTACCTAGGGGAGGGCTTCCAAAACACACCAACATACATTCTGCTCTATAATTTAAATACTATCAAGCTTTAGGAAGCCACCTTAGCTTCTCTGGTAGGAGTCTGCACTTGTGATAAAGGTAAGAGCCTTCACTATATAGGTTTCATTCCTGGATGTTGGGTCAATATCTAAAAAGAACAGAGATATAGCAGACAGATAACATTTTGTTTCTGTCAGTCTATTGGACCAGCTGCCTGCATAGCAGACCTCAGCAGATGATAAAGAAAACACTTCTTGTCTACTGCATTTTAATTATCTGGGAACTAAGAAATGGTCAATATATTCAGTCTGCAGCTTTCCATCCCTCCCTCCATACTTGCTTAATTCACAAGTTACTACTTAACTGTTTTCTTGTCCTCTGTTTTCGTTTTGGAAATGTCATTCTAATTTTTTTATACAGATCTCTTGCTTTAGCAGTGCCAGCATTTGCAATGGTTGTTAATTATATGGAAAGACCTTAATTTTGGTATTCAGTACACAGCTAACTGCAGATCTTTGTTTTCCTTTGAAATACGTGCTGTTTGAACCTCAGGTCAGTCAGACTATCAGAGCTGGAAGCAAAGATTATCATAAAATCCTAGGCTTACTCTTTATATATTGAAGACATATGCAAAAATATAAAGATAAATATAATTGCTTCCAGCTGTTTGCAAGGAAAATTGTATGTATATATGGATGCATGTACATGTATTTGATATGTACCAATAGTGGTATGTGCATAATAGCAATTCCATGTCCTATATAGGCATTTGGAACAGGTTTTTATATGTCCCAGCAAAAATAGGTAGCTTTGAAAGTCCTGCAGATGTGAATTTTGTGCGCATAGCAGTGCATCATCCTGATTGCATGAGCAAATGTTTGCATCTGCTCAAAGGGGAAGGAACTTGTATGACAGCACAGTATGGAGCTCCAAGAGGTTGGATCACTGGAAATAAGCAGTTACACAGAGAATGAATGTAAATCATTAGAAATACAGTCATTTCAGTAGAAAGTCAGTAGGAAGAGTGAATGAGATTTACTTAATTCATAGTGAAAATGAATCAAATGGGACAAAATAATAAATAGTTTAAAAGAGACATACAGGACACCTCTGTGCAGCCTTTTTCATAATACAATAGCAAGGAGTTATTAAATTATCAGCTGAAGATAATTTTAAGTATGACAAATTTGAAGATGAGAAATGGTATGCTATTTCCATGCAACATCATTAACTGATGAAATGCACCCATGTGTCAGAAGCTTCACAGGATACAAAAAACATTTATATAAATAAGAGAATAATGATAAAATGATTTAAACCTCCATTCTCACACACAAAAAAAATCCCGACTGCTAAGTCATTTTGCTTAGTGTGGGCATTTCTCTTTTGAACATTTTAAATAGTTCATACATTGATAAACCAATCCTGTGTTTTTGCATATTATTCTGAGAAAATTCTGGAGCTCGGCATGCTAGATGGTGTAACAAATTAAGTAGGCAGTCCTGGTTTTGAACCAGTTGTGGCAGTTCCTGTGTTGCATTGTTTGAGAACTCAGGAAGTTGGTCTTGAGAGTTATCTGCAGCATTTTTCCGTTTGTTCCATGATGTCTAGGAGGGACAGCACTTGTTCATCCATCTTTCCCCTAAGAATACAATTATGGTTTTGAATCCCCAAATGTTTTGTTCCCACACATTTATGGTTAAAGAGTATCACTTTTTAAATTCATAAGACCTGCTTCAAACCTATCCCTGTCAGAGATGGAGGAGATAAAAATGCCAAAGGAAAGAATGAAAACAACAGACAGGACACAATTGTCATCTAGTTAAAAGGTGGAAACAGACTGCCTACTACATATGCAGGTTCACCTTGCTCAACAAGTACGACATAAGATGGGGATATGTTCATTGGTTACCTTGCTGTGGGAGCCAGTGATGCTTTATTTTCCCCTTCCCATTAATGATTTTGATAAAGGACAAGGAAAAGAAAGTGTGGTGTTCATCCATTTCTGAAAAATTAGAAATTAGCCAGGGCTGAGGATAAAGTAAAGCAGAGTGCAGAACGCTGTCTACTTGTATATGTCTCATATAGAAAGGACAATTTCTAGATGAAATATTCTATAAGCAGCTGGGAGACGTCTCGTGATCGCTAAGCCCTTGTTCTCGTAGGGGACTTCAACCTACCAGATGTCTGCTGGAAATACAACACAGCGCAAAGGAAACAATCTAGGAGGTTCCTGGAGTGTGTGGAAGAGAACTTCCTGACACAGCTGGTAAGTGATCAATGACAGAAGGTGCCCGATGGATCTGTTGTTTGTGAACAGAGAAGGACTTGCGGGTGATGTGATGGTTGGAGGCTGTCTTGGGCACAGCGATCATGAAATGGTAGAGTTCTTGATCCTTGGAAAAGTAAGGAGGGGGGGTCAGCAGAACTGCTACCTTGGACTTCTGGAGGACGGACTTTGGCCTGTTCATGAGCCTGGTTGACAGAGGCCCTTGGGAGGCAGTCCTGAAGGGGAAAGGGGTCCAGGAAGGCTGGGCATTCTTCAAGAAGGAAATCTTAAAGGCACAGGAGCAGACTGTCCCCATGTGCCGAAAGATGAGCCAGTGGGGAAGAAAACTGGCCTGGCAGAAGAGAGCTTTGCCTGAAACTCAGGAAAAAAAGGACAGTTTATGACCTTTGGGAGAAGGGGCAGGCACCTCAGGAGGACTACAAGGATGTTGTGAGGCTATACAGGGAGAAAATCCGAAGGGCCAAAGCGCAGCTAGAACTTAATGTGGCTACTGCTATAAAAGACAATTAAAAATGTTTCTATAAATACATTAGTAACAAAAGGAGAGCTAAGCAGACTCTCCTTCTTCTATTGGATGTGGAGAGAAAGATGGTGACCAAGGATGAGGAAAAGGCTGAGGTATTTAAAGCAGCCTTTGCCTCAGTCTTTAGTAGTAAGACCAGTTCTCTGGGTACCCAGCCTTCTGAGCTGGAAGACAGGGACAAGGAGCAGAATGAAGCCCTCATAATCCAAGGGGAAATGGTTAGTGACCTGCTACACCAGTTGGACACACACAAGTCTACGGGGCTGGATGGGATCCACCCAAGTGTACTGAAGGAGCTGACAGAAGTGCTTGCCAAATGACTTTCAATTATTTATCAGCAGTCCTGGCAAGCCATTGAGGTCCCACTTGACTGGAAGTTAGCAAATGTGATGCCCATCCACAAGAAAGGTTGGAAGGAGGATCCAGGGAACTACAGGTCTGCAGTCTGACCTCAGTGCCAGAGAAGGTTATGGAGCAGATCATCTTGAGTGCAAATGCACGGAACGTACAGGACAATCAAGTGATCAGACTCAGTCAACATGGGTTTACAAAAGGCAGGTCCTGCTTGACTGACCTGATCTCTTTCTATGACATCTTGGTGGATGAGGAAAAGGCTGTGGATGTTATCTATCTAGACTTCAGTGAAGCCTTTGGCACCATTTCCCACAGCATTCTCCTGGAGAAACTGTCTGCTTATGGCTTAGATGGGCATACCCTTCGCTGGGTAAAAAACTGG
>NW_009617020.1:0-806 GCF_000690535.1 Cariama cristata
TTTAATTGTTCGAGCTGTAAATGGGATACGCCTTTGCTGTCTTGTTTCCATGTCATTGTATTGCTCTAATCTGCATTTCCACTCCTTCAGATTTTTCTGATTGTTACTTTTCTTAGAGCAGCTTTTGTAGAAATGCTGATAAAATGTGCCCTTTCTTAGGCTAAACCAGGATGTTTTCAAGGTAAAAAGGTGAATTCTGCAAATTAAACTGTGATTATTCTCCGGTCTTCAAGACAGACTTTTATTCTCCCTGTCTGATTTCTAGGCTGTAATCTTACTGGGACAGGTATTGCCTTGACATTTGCATCTCTTGAGGTGAAGTTTATAGGTGGCAGGAAAAGACAGATTCCTGAAGAAGTCGGTGTCAAGTTGTGCATGCAAATAGCTCTTACCATCTCTGTGCTCTTCAGAAACCCTTCTCTTGATCATATTGCTAGCAGTCGGACTCTTGAGCCTCGCTGCAGGGAACTGGATGCAGAGTATGGGAGAGATGAGGTCGTTTTATACCATGGGATATCCTATACCGTAGGATCTTCTGAGGGCTGGATCTCTTCAGAAGTGAGAGTCAGTAGCTCTGTTTCTGATCCCGTACGTTCTGTTTTTCTTTTGCTGGCTGTGGTTTGTTTGCTCCTGGCTTGCACAAGTGAGCTGAAGGGAACTAGACTGCAAAAGGAAGAGTCCCCCCAAATCTCCCACATTAATCCTGATATCTCTCTTTGCGTTGCAGCCCTTTCTCTGTGGATCTCTCCACTGGGACTCTTGGGATTGGTGATGCCGTGCAAGTAACGGTAGAGTTTCACCCACTG
>NW_009617021.1:0-6870 GCF_000690535.1 Cariama cristata
TATTATTATTATTACTGTTGTTGCTATTGTTGTTGTCATTATAGTTATTATTGTAATTATAATTAAAATGACAAGCTGTCCTTGATTTCAAATCTCTCCACCTAGTTTCTCAATCATGCCTTAATACCTCTACTTTCTATGACCTCCAAATTGCTACTAAAGAGCAGACACTTGCCCTCCTACAGAGCCTCAGCATGTTCAGCAGACGTGTTGGCATCGATGGTGAAAGTATGTGGGATCCCTGGTGTCCCGGCTAACTAAGGTATCATGAGCAGTACCTATTTGCCCGCTGTGCCTACATTTAGAAAAACTGCCAGGCACTGAGCCACGGAGCTGGTCCCCATTGAGCACTGTCAGCAGGGAATTGCAAACCAGCCTGCTCCTTCCCAGCATGAGACTTCAGGGTAGTGACAAAACAGCGTGCTCTTCACGCCCATCAGGGGGAAGTCAGCTCTCCTTGCTCCCGTCCTTGCTAGGCTACAGGCACGCTTGTCCATCTCCACCTCCCAGTAGCAAAGCTATTCCAGGAAAGTCTATTTTCCTTCCAGCACAAATCATCAGGGGAGCAGCAGGCTGCTCCTCTCTCCTCCTGACGCTCACTTGCAGGAAGATAACTGGCTGTGTGCAGGGTTGCACCCTAAGGCAGGGGTTCCCTCACAGCAAGAGTCAGGTTGGACCCTGCGGGATATAAACAACATGTTCTGTGCTGTGTTAGCCGGATTCAAATTACCTGCAAAGAGATATTAATTTTTAAGCATGCATGTGTATTTTTGTTTTGTTTTCTTTGCCGTTACTCACCCTAGGGAACGGGAACTACTTCCTACAACCATGCTTTGCAGCAGCCTTCCTAGAAGTGCGAGATGAGCACAGTTTTACCATGTAGGGCCTGGGGTGTGGAGGCAGGGCATTCCATGCCAACATTTTTTCCTGTTCGTTGGCAGTTTTAAAGAAGCTGGAGAGAGAAGAAAAAAATATTTTGAGCTTACAGAAGCCATGCCAAGACTCACCGAAACTTGCCTGGACTCAGCTGGAGTCAGGGATCTCGCAGAAAGCGCAGGTCTCTGCCGTGAGAACAGGAATGATCCGGTGGTTTGTTCCTGCAGTGAGTTTCAGTCGCGGTGCTGAATGCACATTTATGGAAGGAGGTGGATAAAAGCACTGATGAATGCATTGGTGGCTTTGACATGAATTTCAAACATAACACTGCCTTTCAGAATTTTCCACTCACAAAAAAGAAAAGTAAGATAAGAACTGAAACTTAAATCCTTCAGCTGGCTCTTGAGATCACAGGTATTCTTAAATGCTTAGTTGATCTTCCCAGTGTCTATGGTTCAGACCGGTATTTCCCATCAGCTGCAGTAGAAAAAGTTTCTGGTTTGTAATGCGTATTAACACCCTGGGAAAAAAAAAAAACAAACAAAAAACAAACAAACAAAAAAAAAAAACCAAAAAAACCCAAACCAAAACCAACAACAAAAAAACCCCAAACCAAACCCCAAACCAAAAAGCTGAGTTAAACCAAAGGAAACTTACGTTCCATATATCTTCTGTTTGTAAACACCTTTAAGCAAACACTAGAGATGAATAGCTTTTCTACTTTCATTTCAAGACAATACCAAACCCCCAGCCGCTTCACTGCAATTGCAGATTAGAGGGGTTTATATATGTATAAATTATATATACATGTGATACTAAATGACACAAAGCATTGGGAGAGGGAATGAAATGATACAGGCTCAGAATAAAGTGTTGGTTCTTTATTCAAATGCAAAAGCCCTCTCCTGGGATACTCTAATTTAAATGTCAATCTTGGAAAAATGTCTTTCAATAGGGTGTCTGTATACTGCTATATTTTAGTGTGCAGACTTGGCAGATAATGAAGGGTAAGAACACAGATGTGGCAGGATAAAAAAATGCGGTAAAGCCCTGTAAGTGCTGTGCTTGTGTAGAGGAACTGAAACTTTTTCTTAGAGGAGCTCAGAGGTGTTCAATGGAAATCTTTGTGCTGGACGGGAAGCATCGGCAGCCTCCACTGTTACCAGTGCACAGCAATGAAGACTTTGGAGATAAGGCATTGGGTTTCCGAATCTATAAAATCCCTGTCTCTGCCACACATTTCCAATGTGATACCAGGGAAATAATTTATTTTCTTAATTTCTCAGTTTTCCCTCTGTAAACTGGGGATTGAAACAAAAGGATTTTTTATTACTTTGGTGCCGCTATCTGCTTGAACATGATGTCTGTTCCATATTTCCGTACATGCTGCTCTCATCCAAGGAATCAAAGTGCCATGATAAGGTAAATTAGTAGTCATTTGGTATAGTGCTCCTTCCTATTTGTAACAGACACTGAGTATTGCCACCTGCATTGCTAAGGTAGAAAATCCTGGGAAGAGAAAGTAACATATCTTTCCTAGGTAAGATGTGAATTACCTCTGGGACTAGCATTGGGTGTTTTCAGAGCATTACTGTTTTGATTTGTTTGTTTGTTTGTTTTTTTAACATTCCATTGCACATGAAAGAAATGGCAGCAGACAACACCCGGGAACATGCTTGTATGTGAGGCCCCACAACATCTCTGTTCAGGTGCAGCCCTCGGATGGAGAAATTGAGAAGCAGCTTCCTATACAGCCGAAAATCATTTTCCTGGACAAGAAGGTAGGATTTACCCCTCTGTGGATGGATGCTTCTATTAATTCTGTACAATTTCGACATTTCCAAGCAATCCAAAAACTATGAGACAGACCTAAATATGTCTATGATTCTACGATTCTATGGCATAGGACAGATCTATAAATAAATATGGCAAAGGATAGCCCTATAAATAAGCAGTCATTGATATTCTAGGAACTTCTTCCAGGACAGACTCTGGTCACTTTTTTTTCAGATTTTTCCATGAAGGTTAGATTTGTGCTGTAGAATTGATTGTGTGCAGTTTTCTGATTTCTGCTGCTAAAGCTTAGAGGATATCATTGAGGAATGTGGGAACAGCAACACGACCATGAAGGCTAGCGCTGTCAGGTATAACGGGCTATCCTGATCTGCCCGAGAAAGTCCACACCACGCAGAGCAGTGGTGTATAGAGGTCATCACATTTAAAACAAGCTTGAACTTCTATGTGATGTGATTTAGCACTGCCAGAGGTGCTAGCACAAGTCCTGGAAGCAACAGACTAGGTCCACCGAGGCGTTAGATGTTGATGTAATAGGTTCAGTCTCAGAGTCACATGAGATCTGCGTAGCATGGCTTCATGATATGTTTCTATTTATTTATATTTTCATGTCCTTTTTCCTGTTGTTCAACTGTTTTCTATTATGGAATCACTCCCATTTCACTGGACAGGCAAAAGTATAGCCACAGAAAAACTAGCCCTAGGTGTGACATTTTTACTGTGATGACCCTGAAGCATGGTGTCAAATCCAAGCTTGGACAGCTTTGTGGACATTATTTCTGGATGCAAAGTTACTTTATTATAAAGCCGGCTCTGTATATCCATTAGTCATGAGGCTGGTTTTACAACTATGAGACATAAAACTTTCAGCTTCTTTCTGTTTGACGAGTTCCCTACAAATAGACATCTTGTTGTGTTGTAGGCTGTGGAATATGCTATTTGGCCTTCAACTCCTGTAGAAAAGTAAGACCTTTCCACAAGCCAGCTCTGCTGGATGTCAAACTTTGTTGGCTATGTGAAATGACACACAAAACTTACATCTAGGCAATTGAATCTTCCCTTGAGTTTCATACCTTTCTTCAGACATTTTTGGGGTTTTCTACTAGGTTTCAGAACTATTAGCTCTCTCAAAGAGTCCCCCCCCCCCCGAAAGCTAATATTTTTGTATGCACATAGACTATACGATCTAGATTCTGCACACCTATCATGACTGGGTAGCATAGATGTCTAAATTAGTTTCTTGCACTGAGTGTATGAGGAAATTAAATCTTCAGCCTGACTAAATAGACAGACTGAATCTGCTCGGTTTCCTTGAACTTGTGGAGTCACCATCCTTGGAGATATTCAAAAGCCATCTGGACATAGTCCTGGGCAACCCCTTTGACATGGCCCTGCTTCAGCAGAAGGGTTGGATCAAATGACCTTCAGTGGTCCCTTACAACCTCAATCATGGTGTGATTCTGTGACCTTAGATGTCACAGAAGCCATGATGTCAAAACTAGCTACTTCTCACAGCTGATGTGAATGTGACCCTAGATGCTTCAAGCGAAGCAGCAGACCTTGCCAGACTTCATTGAAACAGACCTGAAGCTGCCAGAACTGGTTCCTCTGAGCTTGAGCTTATTTTAAAGAGTTACGGTGAGCTTTGTGACATTTGTAACATATAACATGTAGATGCAAACTGCCCTCCCACTGGTCATTAAAAAATTATTACAATTGTTAAAACCATCAAAACTTTCTTTCCTCTTATTGAGGAGACAAGACCTTAATTTTTCTCTTTTGTTCTTCTTCTCAGGGTCAAAGAGTTGACAGACTGGGGCCTCCCTCAGAACCTTGGATTGTATCAGTTCACCTCAAGGGTTCCTCTGAGGCTGTGCTAAAAGGTTTGGACGTATTTTCTTATAGCAAGATTTATGGCAAAGTAGCTATGCGGAATAATGGTGACAAATTTAGGAATCTCCCTGAGAAAAATTGGATTTGAAAGGTAGTCTTTGAGCTGAAAAAAGAAGGTTGCAGTAGGAGTTTGGTGACCTTCCGAGTCATATACTAGAGAAAGAGAAGCTTATACAAAGTATTTTTGTGCTCTGGCAGTTTAAAGGGAATATATCCAGTAGTTTGTCTGGAAAAGACAGATCTTAGATCAAAAAAGAAAAGAATGAAGAATTAGAAATTCTAATATCTGATTTTCAGCTATTGTTAATTGGGGCAATTTCCTTAGAGTCAACGACAACCTGTTTGTCCCAGCAAAGGCTCTGGCCAAGTACAGACAGAAACAACAGCCTATTGTTTTTAATTAGCCTACTTCAACTTGAAAATGTTTTTCACAGGGGATCTAAATGTTTCCCTTCTGGTCCTCATTTATCGAAAGACCTGAACTCATTATTAACTCTAAACATGTGAGTATTTCCCTTGAGGTTATTGAGGCTATGAACATGCTTAGATATAGAACCTCATTTAAGTACAATGCTGAACCAAAAACCTGTGGATGATCATATGCTTGTAAACTAGAAAGTGGAAATTAAATTGATTATAAAGCATCCTAATTTTCATTGCAAAAATCTTTAAATGTAAGCAAACAGCACACACATCAAGAAGTGAGGTTTCCTATTATAGGTAAAGCATTTTGTTTGCAGTAAATCCATTTTTATATCAGCTTTAACTCAAAAAGTTCAAATTAGGAGAAGATAAGTGGCACTCGTGCTGTAGATCAGAGCTTCTCACCCTTTCAGCCCGTGTTTCTGTTAATTAGAAATTGTTCTTACGTCATCATAGTTCCAAGTTTACAGGTTAGAAAAACCCTCTTGTCTTTTCTGTTGTTTTTCATGCCTTTACAGGGAGGTACATCTCCTAGGTTTAGGAACATGTGTCTAGATGAACCACAGATTATTGGATCAGCTACTGGCCACCAGTGGAAAAAAGGAAGGGAGGAGGGGAGGAAGGAGGGAAAGAATGAGGGAAAAGAAGGAGAAAAAGACAAAAAGAAAGAAAAGAAAGAGAAGAAGAAAGAAAGAGAAAAAAGATAGAAAGAAGGAAAAAGAGAAAAAGAGGGGAAAAAAGAAAGAAAAATAACTGAAGAGACATGCACTTACATTCTTTAAAAGATACATGCATCAAATTAATAGTCAATAAACTCCAGCAAAGAATGAACTGCGTAGTACAGATGTTCTGCATGTAATAGTTTGCTGCAGTTTTTCTTTTGACAAATGTCCTTATTGCACTCATCTTTTGAAGCATATGAAAGCAGCATTTAATCGAAATGGGTCCCATCTAGCACACTGAGGCTGCTTCATCTGACAGCAGCCAAACTGCCTCATGGAAAGTAGTTTAGCTTCAAATTAGCTTGCTTCTACGTTAAATACCAGCTTGCCTGAGAGATCTTTGTGAAGACTCCCATATATATCTGTAATATTCTGAGCTTTGAAGCATATGTGCCCGAAAGCTGAGATAGTCTCTGTTGAGAAGTACAGTACAGTACTCCAGGCTTCATCATAGACTGGAAATGGCAATTATAAAGTATTTGAACATAACTGACAAGACCCTCTGTAAAAGTAGTGTTACAGTGAGTATCAGAGCCAAGAAAAGTCTTGGTAGTCTGGGCAGATACTGTCATAAGGAGGATCGTATGTATAGTAGATAAATAGATGAGCCAGGACCAGGCTGGAGTAATTAGAGAAATCTAGATTCCCACATCTCCACCAAGTCTATTCACAGTATAAATTACTGCTTATTTATACGTCACAGCTGGTCCTGGAGACTCACAATGAAATTGGGGTTTGATGTGCTAGATGCTGTACAAAAATATAAAAACGTATAAGTAGTAAAAACTAACTGGGATATTAATAAATTAAAATAGTACTGGATCATGGAGAGGGGAAATTTTATAATTTCTGTTGCTGAATCGTTAAAATGTAGCATGCTTTTGGTCAGGACCTTGTCTCAGGCAATTTCTGGCCACGATTCAGAAGTCAACACAACAAGGAAGTAATCTCGGTAGGCAGTTGGCATTGCAGCAACTCTGTTTGGAGTCTGTAAGAGTTTAAGAGGTTTGACCAGGGCATGCCAGTTCTTCAGTGCCAAAGAACTGATCCTAGCACTGTTTAGTTTGTATCATATAGGTGTAGGCACAAAAAATGGGGTAAAAACAGAGAGAAATTGTCTTACAGTCTGGCCTACCATCAAAAGCCTTTTTCCCACCTGCTG